>NC_056726.1:1236867245-1236960833 GCF_019279795.1 Protopterus annectens | reverse complement strand
CCATTTTAAAAAAAAAAAACGACATAGATACAACTATTAAGAACAAGACAAACAACATACATGCAACTATTAAGAATAAGACAAATGGCATACATGCAACTATTAAGAACAAGACAAATGGCATACATGCAACTATTAAGAACAAGACAAAAAAAGTAAATATACATATACATACAGTGTGCAAAGTACAACTCAGTGCAAGAAATACTGAAATAAACTCTGAAAGAAACAGGTATTAACAACATGTAAACAATATTGCAGAATCCTAGGAGGCTTAGGAAAAAGAATACTCCAGCCTAGTAAGCTGAGTTAACTATTTATGAACTTGATGGCCTGTGGAAAATAATGTTCTTATATCTGCTTCTTTTGGTGCATATTAATCTATAACACCTGACTGATGGTAATAGTTCACAAAGCTGGTGGCCTGAATGTGAAGGGTCAGTTCACAGGTGTGTACTAGGCTAATGGCCCTGAAGCCTTTACAAGCCTAGCCCATAGGATTACCCTGGCATCGTGCCACCCGACCTTAGTTCCCAGTGCCTCTGTTGAGTAGAGCCACTGGAGTGATCCCCAGGGTGAATTTTCTATTTCCCATCCACTCATCAAGATTTATCTTGAAGAGGGCCAGTGCGGTGCTCTGCTTGACATGTATAGGAAGTCTGTTCCGGAGCATGGGCAATCTCTGGGTTATGAACCTGTCCCTCCAGCATGTTCTGTTGATTGTGGTAATGAGGTTGAGGTCTCTAGAGTATATGGTGTGGAGGGATTGTGATTTCTTTAGATGTAGCATTTCTAACAGAGCTGGGTCGGACATGGCTTTGTAATTCAAGCAGCGATCGCCTCTAAGTAGGCGATATGAGACAGAGAATAGTTGGAGTTTTTCGAGTCTGTCCATATAGGACAAGTGTTTAAGGCCTAGGATCCTCTTTGTGAGGTACTTTTGTGGCCTCTCCAGTTGTTGCAGGTGTCTAGTGAGGCACATGCCAAATGGGGCATTGTACTCGATGATTGGCCTAATAAGGGAAGAGTAGAGGGAGACAATTACCTCTTTCTTCCTGGATACAAAACCCTTAGTAATAAGATGTGCCACATAAAAAGGACTTTCTGACCACAGTGGCAATGTGGTGGTCAAAAGAGAGGTTGCTGTCAACCTGTGATCCTAGATCTCTTATAATGTCTTCTGTGTTCAGTGGACTACCATTGATGTGGTAATTCAAGGGAGCCGGGTTTTTCCCAAGGGGGATGGCAACACATTTTTGGCATTAAGCTTAAGACCATGGTTCTGACACCAGTCGTGGTCTCAGTGAGGCATTTTTGTAGGATGTCAACATCACTTGAGGAGTTAATGATAGCTCTCAACTTGCAATCGTCTGCGAACTTTGTCAGCCAGAGTCCCTTTGTGTTGGCCTGGATGTCACAGAAGTAGATACCAAACAGGAGAGGACCCAAGACTGAACCCTGTGGGACTCCACTCATGACTGGTCTGCAGTCTGACTTGGAGTCAGCTACTTTCACATTGTGGGGTCTATCTGTGAGCCAGTTTGCAACCCACCTAGTGATATAGGGGTTGATGCCTAGCTTAGTGAGTTTTTCTATGATTCCTGTGTGGGGAATGGTATCAAAGGCCTTGGTCAGATCAAGGTAGGCTGTATGAACCACCTTGTCTTCATCCACAGCTCTGGTAACTGACTCAAAAAAGTCAACCAAGTTGAGCAGGCATGATCTACCCTTCATAAAATCAAACTGTGTAGGATCCAGAGTTTGGAGATTCCCTATATCTTTGTTTATTAGGTCTATGATGATGCATTCCATAGCTTTGCATATCAGACTCATCAGGCTAATGGGGCGATAGTTCCCATGGTCTGTAGTCACTCCTCATTTGTGGAGAGGGATGACTGTAGCAATGCGCCATTCGGTAGGGACAAAGCCTGAGGTGAGGCTGTGATTGAACAGGGCACACAGGTGAGGTGCCAGTTCACTCTGTAGTTCATGTAGAACACAGCCAGAGATATTATCAGGTCCCATAGAACCTGTATTCTAGGCATGGACAGTGCTGCTTTAACCTGTGCATCAGTAATACTGGGTGCCTGGCAATCTACTGGTATTGTGATTGGTACTTTGGGGGGAGGGGGAAAGTTGGCACTGAATCTGTTGGCCAGCATATCGGCAATATCTGTTGGCTAGGTATAGGAGGTACTACTGTGCAGTATCTCAGAGAAAATCTGTGCATTGCCATGGAGATTCTTTACATAACTATAGATGGCCTTGTGTTTGTCTTTACTATCTGCTGCAATTCTGTTTTCATAGCTAGCTTTAGAGGATTTGATGAAGTATTTCAACTTTTTGTTGAGGCTGATAAGGGAGTTTTTCCAGTCTTGGGATTTTACCATATTCCTTATCAGTTTCCTCCTTCTGTTGTAGAGTTTGTTTATGGCAGGGTACCACCAGACTGGCTTCCTTTTTTTGGATGAGAGTGTCTTGGTTCTATTGGGTATGGCGAGATCCATGTATTTGTGTACGTGTTGTACAGTGCATTGGTGTATGATTCTGCAGTCATGTAACTATTCTCCATTTGCATGGGTGCTGTGAAGTTAGCCACCTCTGCTTTTAGGAACCCAAAGTTAGCTTTGGAGAAGTTTTTCATGGTGGTTGCCTTTGCGGGGGGGGGGGGGGGGGGTTGTTGATGTGGATTTCCAAGGTGATTAGTTTGTGGTAGGATCTAACCAGGGAGGAACTGACTATTGGTGTAGAGCAACAGTCACCCATGTTGGTAATGACCAGGTCAAGGATGTTGCTACCTCTAGTGGGGGTAAGAACGAGCTGGTCCAGGGCATTGGAATTAATGAATTCCAGGAAACATTGGGCAAATGTATTGGTATATGAGTAGTTTTCCCAGTTAATGGAGGGGTAGTTGAAGTCACCCAATATGAGAGTGTTAGGTTGGACCCTAATATTCCCCAGAGCAGGGTGCTTAGGAACATGGAGTGTGAGTCTTGGGGCATGGTTGGGGACCTATAGCAGGCTACGACATGAATATGTGTCTTAACCAATGTTAGCTGCACCTGAAGTATCTCAGATATGTTATGTTGGGCTACCAGTCTAAAGGTGTGTGCATCCTTTATGAATATGGAAACACCACCATCTTTGGAGCTTCGGTCCAAGTTCTGTGGCCGAAAGGTGTGAAACGAGTTATAGCCTGGTAGTGCTGGGGTGCTTTCTGCTGCCTTGAATCAGGTCTCTGTTACATCACAAATGTCGATGTTCTCCATTTTAAGGAGTGCTTTGAGCTTGTGCATTTTGAGATTTAGACTTCTAGCATAGAGCAGCATGACTCTCAGATTGCATTTGATTGTAGCTGTTATGGTGGTAATTTGGTTTATGGAACACCGCCTAATAAAGGCACTATAGGGGTGGCAAGAACCTTGTCCACTATACGGAAGCCCAGGGGTGACAGATGCCGGCCATATCTGACAAAGCATTGAGGTCTGTGAATCATGTCATCCCAGACAGACAGATACTGGATCCCCTTAGAATGACACCAGAAACTTAGCCAATTGTTGAAATCAGTCATGTTCTGCTTGTACTGTGCTATAATTCTGGGTGATGGTAGGAGGCTGCTCAGGGCTAGGGTCATACCCGCCTGGGCTACATAATCCGAGAGCTCCTCCATGTCTCTTTTCATAGGGTCCAGGGAGGTACATCTCAGGTCATTCACACCCACATGTACGATGACAGAGTCATATCTGTACCTGTTGTTGAGGGACCTGAGTGTGTGCATTATGTGGTGGATCCTGGCACTTGACATGAAGCTGACTGTTACATTCTCCTTATTCAACCTAGTGAGTGGGACATCAGTGTGCCTCACTATCGAGTCACCTGTGACTAGTGTGTTAGGCATGCTGTTTTGCCTTAGGGACTTTGGCTGAGTGGCACACTGTTTAGGAGAGTTATGTGTCTCATGATTAGTGTTGTGTTGTGGTGTTCGAGTGCATTTCTGCCTTGGATGTCTCTGCTGTTTGGGTAGATTTTTATTGAGAGCCTCTGTGAAGGTGGGTTTGTGGTTTGTGTTTTTATGTGAAGGCTGTGCTGGTGTGTGTTCTGGAGGGCTATATGTTCCATGTGGTGTGGTGCAAATGTTGACCTTCTCCTCTTTACCAGCTATTCCAGTCTTGGCTGGAGAATTCTTGGCTTCCAATTTGGATATATAAGTGCATCTCTCACAAGTCTGAGTGTTGGGAGGTAAGAGGAGAGGGTTGTCAGTGTACATGAGGCAGTTTCTACATTGCCTTAGGATTCCCAAGTTCACCAGGTTAATAGGAGAAAGCACAGGGAACTGACCTTTAGACATGCCTGGAGGGGTTGGCATTAATAAGTACTGGAGCTGTTTCCTTGTAGAACGTTTAGTGCTGGTAGCACTTTTGTGTGCTACAATAATTGCTACAAGAAGTCTGGTAAAGTACTAGACTAATAAGCTAGTAAAAGTGCAGGAGAGGAGAGAACTATTAGATCTAAGGGGAAAATTGAAGAGGAGACATTTGGTACCACTCAGAAGCTTACAAACAGTCCTGGATACAGCAAATCTGTATCCGGACTAGACTAGTTACAGGAAAGGTGGGTTACAAGTGCAAACACGGGCTTTTAAACCAGAAAGTTGAAAGAGATGGAAAAACTGTCCAAACAGCCAATAAACTACAATTTCTGGGCCAGAAATCAATTCTCTTGTGGTCAGTATGCTACCTAGTGCTTGCCACTCACACTGATAAGCTAGAAGGCTTCTCTCCAACACAGAAAGGCTTGGGGGGCTCAACAGTCCTGGATATAGCAAATCTATATCTGGATGTACTCTATCTGGTTTTCTAGCATCTGTCTTTTAAACTATTGGTAATGGATGATCCCACGTGATGTAAACTTCATTCTTTTCCATGATGCTTTCTGGCACATATTTCCAGTATTTTTTTGCCACTTCAGTACCATAATGTTTGCTTAATCCCCAGTGCAACAGTCTCTCAGCATTAGTATGCCTTACACTATTCAGTTCTTATGCCATTGGTGTGTTTCAACCAGCAATGAGGTGGTCGACTGTTTCCAATTCAGTTTTACAAAACCAACATTTGTCTGTTTCTCCCACATGTTCATTGGACTTTGTAAACCAGCATGTACATAGCCCACTGTCTTGGGCTGCTGATATTAACCTTTCATCTCTTGGTTTAAATTTGCCTCTCCTTAACCATTCTTGTGTTCGTTCCTAATCAATACGAGGTTCTTCCAGAAATTTTTTCTACTTGCAATTATGCTTATGCTTTTTCCACATTTCTTGCCTTTTTATCTAGTCCTCCATCTTTATTCTTTCTTTTTTTGGCACATTCAGTTGCTGCCTGATTTTTATTTCCATTCCTGCTTGACACCAATATGCTTCTGCTAGGCTAAGCAGGGAAGTCATCTTAGATTTATTCTCCTCATGTTTCAAAACGTTCACTATGTTTGGGTCTTGTGAGGTCAGCAGATATGTATGGAGTCCCATGACTGCAGATCTGTACATGTAGTCAATTTCAAGGAGGCCCATCCCGCCTTCAGATCGGGGAATATATAATCTTGGTATGCACTGATCCTTACAAATCATTTGGTGATTATGAATCATTCTTCTTTTTTCATATCCAATCTATCCAGCATGTTTTGGGGCCAGTCAATCAATCCCAAAAATGTAAGTTAGGGCAGGAAGAGCAAATTGGTTTATAGCTTGGATTTTGTTCCTAGAGTTCAACATAGTTTTCAGGATTAATTTAAGTCTATAAAGTACTCCTTACTAAGTTTTATTCATATTTGTTCATGTTTTATTGTCGATCATTCATCAATTCCCAAATATTTATACACTCCCTCTTGCTCATGTTCTTTTATATCACATTCTTGTCCCAAACTGATGTTTTCCTGGTGCTGCAGTTTTCCTGCTTTAAAGATTGCTTTTGCACATTTATTAAGACCGAACGACATTCTTATATCATCTGAAAAAGTTTTGACAACCTGCAGCTGTGCTTTCAGTTCCTCATCTGATGAGCTATACAGTTTTAAACCATTGACAAAAAGAAGATGAGAAGTCTTTAGACTTTGTTGTTTTGTAGAAGCCAAATTATAACCATGGCCTAAGCTGTTAAGTAAACAGCTTAATGGGTTAAGGGCAAGGCAGAATAGCAACAGTGACAGCGAGTCACCCTGGAATATCCCCCTTTGAATTGTTATCCCTGGAATAATAATTTGTCCTTTATCTTGGCTTAATTGCAAAGTGGTCTGCCACCATTTCATAATTACTGTAATGTAATCAATCAGTGTAGGGTGTATTTTATTAATCCATGAATGTGGGATACTATCAAATGCTTTTTTGTACTCAATCCATGCCATACTTAGATTCTTCCCCTTTTTACAGTTTTCCACTATGCCTTTATTTAACAACAAATGATCCTTTGTTCCATATGACTTTCTTTTATTGCCCTTTTGTTCTACTGCCATAATTGAGTTTTCTTCTAAATGACTATAAACTCTGTCAGCATCAATTCCCATGTATAGTTTATACGTTGTTGGAAGGCAAATTATTGGTCTATAATTTTGGAGTAGGATGCAGGTGCACTCTTAAGTAGGAGCATTGTTTTACTTGTTGTTAGCCAGGTTGGTGTCTGTTCTGGGTGTGCATATAAATAGTTCTTACTCAAGTCTTTGTGCAAAGATGTTAATACTTTTAACCAAAAGTTAGATACTGCGTCTGGGCCTGTGGTTTTCCAGTTAGAGGCTTTTACTAACTGTTTCAATCTCTCTGGCAGTTATTTCATCCCATTTCATATCCTGTACCTTTAAACTTCTTATTCTTTCTTTCACTTCTTTTATCCATTTAACATCTTTGTTATGTTCCACAGGATCTTCATAGATACTTCTCCAAAATGCATCTCTTTCTTCTTTTTTGGCAGTCTTTCAGTTTCTTTTACCATGTTTCCTAATTCTCTATAAAACTTTTTGGAGTCATCAATAAATTGCTTATTTTGTACTTTTCCTTTATTTTTATATGTGTATCTTCTATTTTTTTCTGCCTGTGCTGAAATTTTTAGTTTGTTATTTGTGATAATGCATGATAGATCCTGGTCTGTTCTAATACTGCGCATTTCTTTTATCACATCTATATTTCTTAGTATTTTTGTTGATCTATTCTCTCTTCTGTAGTCTTCTAGCAATGACACTTGTTTTAATTGCTTTATAGATTTCTCTATTTGATACTTCCATGATGGTATTCAATTTCTCCCCCTTCCTTTCCCCTCACTACCCTGTGTTCTTGTGGTAGAACTTTATCAGTTATTAATTTAGCTGCACAGTAATATATCCTGTTTAGTTCTATTATATCGCATGGATCTCTATGGACAGTCCTAATTACTGTGTTCATTTGTTTTATCAGACTTCTAACTTTGGGGTTTTATTGACCTTCTGCAGTCTGTTTCTTTCATTGATCTTACTATTATTTATGTCTATTAAATCAAGAAACCCTTCTCTTAGTTAATGTTCTTCCAAACTGAGGGTACATCCCTTGTTTTCTATTTCCTCTGGGCATTCTGTAGAAAGTTCTATAGCATCTTCCTGTGGCACCTTCTCTTCAATGCCTTCCATTACTTTGTCATATGGGAACTCACTGGCCTATCACTCCTCAACATTGACTGCATCAGAGTTTCCACAGTTTCCTGTTCCTTCCCTTGCTGTCTAGCTTCAAGTGAACGTTTATACTGGTTTCCTCTGGAAGGCGCCAAAATATCTTAATATGGCACGTGACCAATTGCTTCCTATTCCACTGGTTTACCCTTAATTTGGTTATCAATTGCTCTATCCTGTTCTGGTGCTTTCTGCATTAGATTTTCTACACTGAATCCTTCATTTTGCAGGTGCTCCATAACCTCAATTTCTATTTCTTTAACTTCTCCATTTCTACTCTCCTTTTCTAGTTTTCCTCTTTGTCTTCTTATTTTTTGTATTGTAAAGTTATGCATAGTCGGATTCCTTTGCCTGTATTTCTCTTCGAATATCTTTGGGGCTGTCTTCTTTATGTTTATTAATTTGGCTTTCTCCTTTGCATAAATATTGTACCATATCAAAGTTCTCTTTCTTTCCCATGTCCATATTTCTTTTTTTATACTTTTCAAAAATGTCTAGATTTTGTTGTTTTCATTTTCACACTTCCCCAGATGCTTCTTTTTCCAAACAGATGAAAGTTTCTTGATATATATAATTTTTTCAAAATACTTTTATATTAATGAATGCAAATTTTCATTTGAAGCTTCTGACATTTATTTCTGTGGAAGTATTTTCTTTCCTCTAATTTATCTCTTAACCTTTTTGTATATCTTGTGTCTGGAAATTTGGGGGCATTTTGCATAATAGTAACAATAAAGTATTTCTTTCTTATCCTCAATAGTCCATGCTATCATCTTTATGGCTCTTCTTTGGCTTATCAGTGTTTGTGATTTTTTTGGACTGCTACTGCCTTCTACACCGGGTGGGCCATCCTCCTCCTGGACCTGGCTCAGCCCCATTGTAAGAATGTTTCTGTATTTTGAGAATTCTACACTGTCATTTTTTCCAGTTCTGGCACCAGAGTGCCTACTAGGGTTGGACACTTTTTATCCTGTGTCTTGTGCACCCAGGTATCTTTTTTTTAGTTTTTGACCTACTTCTGTCCATGATATATACTATATAAATACAGTCTATATATCAATGTTGTCTTGGTGAGATTTTGTGAAAAACAGGGTCCATCTCATGAAGGTACTTACTGAGACTTGAGGATGAATTCAATTTCAGCACTACTACTGTCCTTTACTTGCTGACTTTTCATCTCTCCATTTGGACACCAATGTACAGGGTAACTATGTGGATGATGAGGTAATGTACAAGGTAACTGTATGTGGATGATGAGGTAATGTACAAGGAACTGTATGTCGAGCTGTTGGTGACAAGAATGTCTGGAATGTTACTGGCTTGTATATTATATTGTTATTTTGTCTGTTTCCTTCCTCCCTCCCTTCTCACATTTTTTTTTTTTGCAGAGATGGAATGACTTGACTGGGGGAATATATATATATATATATATATATATATATATATATATATATGAATACTGTGTCTTCTTGAATATAACATTATTTACACTTCTCTTTGATCTAATCTTTGTAGTTCAAGTTATTTGAGGATGAGAGGAAGTACCCTGGGCCTTCCTGGCCCATTGATAAACAACACTGTAATACTGGTTAATATAATGTATATAGTATTATTTCTTTAGAGCATTATTTATAGCCACATGGCTTGTTCAGAATGGGGAGTACAGGTGCAACAGGTACAAAATGAACTGAGTGTAGAACAGTTCTGAATTTGCAATCAGCTTGAATGCCCTTACTTATTGTGTCACCATCAGAGGGCTTTGTAAATATTATAAATAACAGCAGTGAAATGGCTGAAGAGACAAGAGCTTCAGATTATTTATTTACAAGAAATCAAACCATAAGACTTTGTTAATCAGGATATGTATGTAAAGCGAAAGCTTTTGTTTGAGTAGTGCAAAGTGTGCCAAATGTCATGGGGTTATTTTAATATTCACATCTGTGAAAGGAACAGTGGAGGAATGGTATAGGAAAACAAAGGTAGATTTCAGTGGGGAATAGATCCTAAATGGTTCTGGGATAAAACCAGGAAAATATTCAAAATTCGGTTAGCTCTACTCGAGGGTAGATATCTCTCAAAATAAGAGATGGAAACCTGTCAAAAATGGACTCCAAAATTGCTGTCAACAAATTACTAGAGCTGATAATTTAGCTATATAATTTAGTTTAAATAGTCTAGAAGAGAACATTAAAGTACTGGAGCAAAACTGTGCATGTAATAGATATCAAGGTAACTTATATTTCAAACCTTAACAGCATTAAAAAGCAAGTATAAACCTCTACAGATCATAGGATTATAGGTGTTTACTAGGCTATTGGCCCTGAGGCCCTTATAAGCCTAGCCAAGAGTTTAGCCCATACTTAGACAAGTCAGCACTCACAGTCCCTGTCCAGCAGGGACACAAGTGAAATCCCAGGGGTGTATTTTCTGTTTCCCATCCTGTTATACAGGTTGCTTTTAAAAAGGAATAATGAGGTACTCTGCTTGATGTGGAGAGGGAGTCTATTCCACAAATGGGGGATTCTCTAGGACATAAATCTGTCCCAACAACAAGTCCTGCTGATATCACAGACCAGGCTGAGGTCGCACGTATGAGTGGCTCAAGTGGAGCTTCACTTGTGGATATACAGCAGTCCCATCAAGGCGGGGACTAAGATTGCTTTGTATGCCAGACAGAGGTCACCTCTGAGGACTCTGTATGAAACTAAGTAGATGGGCAGTGCTCTTATTCTATCTGTGTAGGGTAGATGTTTGAGGCCCTGTAGTCTCCTGGTGAGGAACCTCTGTCGTCTCTCCAGCTGCTGCATGTGCTTTGTGAGGTACATGCTGAAGGGAGTGTTGTACTCAATAATTGGCCTTATAAGGGAAGAATACAGGGATGCTATGACCTCTTTGTTCCTGGATGAGATACCCTTACTTATGAGGTGGGCCATGTAGAAAGCTGTCCATACAATGGAAGCAACATGGTGGGAAAGTCAGGCTGCTATCAACCTGGGTGCCCAAATCCCTCACTACTGATTGTGTACTTTGGATGTTGTTATTAATATGATAATATGTGGGAATGTCACTCTCCCCAAAGGGGATGATGATGCATTTTTTGGCGTTCAGCTTGAGGCCATGTTTCTGGTACCAGTCATTTGTTTGAGTGAGACCCTCTTGGAGGATGTCCACATCACTTGGGGAATTGATGACTGCACCCAGATTGCAGTTATCTGCAATAGCAATATTGGTCAGCCATAGCCCACTGGGTTTGGCCTGCACCTCAGAGAAGTATATCCTGAATAAAAGAGACCCCAAACCGATCCCTGGTGTATGCCACTCATTAAGGGTCTACTGCTTGAGGTGGCTTCCCCTATTTTGATTAGGTGGGTTCTATCAGTGAGCCAGTTTTCTACCCATGTGGTAACATATGGATTGATGCCTAGTTGAGAGAGTTTATCTACTATGCCCGAGTGGGGAATAGTGTTGAAGGCTTTGGCCAGGTCAAGGTAGGTGGTATGCACCATCTTCCCCTAATCTATGGCTTTGGTGACTGTCTCAAAGAAGTCAGCCAGATTTAACAGGCATGACCTCCCCTTGACAAAGCCAAACTGTGAGGGGTGAGTGTTTGAAGGTTGCCAATGTCCCTGTTAATGAGGTCTATTAATCCATTCCATGGCTTTGCAGATCAGGCTAGTTAAGCTGATGGGTCTATAATTTCCCAGATCACAGGACGCTCCACCTTTGTGTAAAAGGATGACAGTGGCTGTCCTCCACTCAGCCGGGACAAAGAAGGTGTTCAGGCTTTGGTTGAATAGGGTGCCTAATGGTGCTGCAAGTTCATGCCTAAGTTCATGTAGGATGCAGCCTGGAATTGTATCGGGTCCCACGGAGGCTGTATTTTTTGCCTTTGAGAGGGCAGTAATGACCTGTTCCCTAGAGATAAGGGGTGGGGGCAGGTACTTGGGATGTTCTGATTTACTGATGGGGGGACAGAGGGGAGAAGTATTCACTGAATCTGTCAGACAGTTGATTGGCTATATCTACAGCATTTGTGTATGTGGTGTCCTTGACCACCAGTTCTGAAAAGATCTGGGTGTTTCCTTTAAAATTGCAGACATATGTGAAGAAGGCCTTATGATTGTCTCTAGTAGATGTGGCTAATTTGGACTTGAAATTGGCTTTAGAGGATTTCACTAGTGCTCTTATTTGCTTGTTCAGGATAAGGAAAGATTGCTTTCAATTGAGGACCTGCCCCTTCTTGGTCATGGACAGCATTTTTTCATTTTGCTATATAGCTTCTTTATTGCATATGTCCAACAGACAGGTTTACTCTTCTTTGCTGGAGGATGATTTTGTCCTGATTGCATGCATCTATATAAATGCTCGTATACTACTTTGGTGTAGATTTGGACATTGGTGCCTGTTCCTGCAGTGGGAGAGGGGGCTGTGAAACTGTTTATATACCATCCCTCAGGAGGATGTAATCAGCTTTGTAGAAGTTTTTTTGTTTGACCCTAGCTGGGGGGGGGGGGGGGGTCAGGGGAGATAGTGACTTCAAAAGTGACTGCTTTATGGTCGGATCTTACCAGGGAGGATGATACTCTAGGAGTGCTGCAGTAGTTACTCATGTTGGTTAGCACCAAGTCCAAGATATTATTATCACCTCTTGTGGGGGTATTGACTAGCTGTTCCAAAGCATTTGCACTGATCAAATTGAGGAATCTCTGGGCATTTCTGTTCTGGCATGAGAACCAGTATATGGTTGGGTAATTAAAATCACTCAGGATCAGGGTAAAGGGTTGAATCTTGATAGATTTGAAGATGTCTAGATAGGTTGAGTGGGCATCTTGAGTCAAATTTGGGGGCCTGTAGCTAGCTATAATCTGAATAGGGGTCGTGTGAATGGTTAACTGAACCTGGAGTGTCTCCTGTGCTTCATACTGTTTGACCAGCCTGGAGGTGTGTATGTGTGTCTTTAATATATATTGAAACTCCACCTCCTTTGGCTTTGCTCCCCACAGTTTGGGGTCTGAATGTATGATAGGATGAGTAACCAGGTAAGGGTGGGATGCTCTCTGCAGCTTTGAACCAGGTTTCTATGACTGCACAAATATCAGCATCTTCCTGGGTTACGATTGCCTGCAATTAGTGCAGTTTCATGTTTAGACTCATAGCGTTTAGCAGCATGACCTTTAATTTGTGTTTTGTTGAAAGTTTTATGTTGGTAGTAGCGACCTCATGACTTTTCCTAAAAAAGACACTATGGGGGAGGCAAGGACCTTTGCCAGAAGCCTGAAGCCCAAGTGAGACAGATGCAGGCCATCACTAGCAAAGCATCATGGTCTGTCGATCATATTTTCCCAGGCTGTCAGCTACTAGATCCCCATGGAATGACACCACAAACTAAGCCAATTGATAAAGTCAATCATTTTCTGTTTGTATTGAGGCATCATTTTGGGTGATGGTAGAATGCTGCTTAAGGCTAGAGACATACCTGCCTGGGACACATATTCAGTGAGCTCAATCATCTCTCTCGTAGTCCAAGGAGGTATTTCTCAAGTCGTTCATTCCAACATGGACTATGACAGAGTCATAACAGTACGTGTTGTTGACAGACTTAAGTGTGTGTGTGATATGACTAGTTCTTGCACCTGACAAACAACTAACCGTGACATTCTCCTTATCTAGCCTGGTGAGAGGCACATCTGTGTGTCTCACAATGGAGTCTCCTATGACTAATATGTTGAGTTTATGGTTATGCCTTAGTGGTTGTGAGACACTGGTGTATTGACTATGCATGGTAAGTGGTGTGGAGGGTTGTGGAGTTCTCATGTGTTTTTGCCTCTGAGGTCTCCTTTGTTTGGGTTTATTTTTGTTGATTACCTCTGCACATGTGGGTGTGTGTTGTGTAGTTGTGGTGGTGTTTGAAGTGTAGTGATTGTGTTGACAACCTTCTCAGTGCCAGATATACTGGCTCATGAGGGAGAGAGCGAGCATAGACTCTAGCTTCTTTATGTAATTGCATCTCTCACAAATTGTGTTCCTAGGTGGTAGTAGTAGATGGTTGTCCGTGTACATGAGGCAATTACTACACTGTCTCAGGATGCCCATATCAGCCAGGGTGGCAGGAGAAACCATAGGAAATTGTCCATCCATATTTGTCAGAATCTGAGGGAGAGAGGCCAGGGAGAGCTAAGGGGTAGGCCTAAAGCCCAAGTGCTTAAACCAAAACTGAGATGCTTGGAATAACACATAAAATTTAAACAGGCTAAAAACAAGCAGTAATAAATGCAGCAGAGAAGATGCAATTGAACACATTAGAGAACAAGTAGCAAAAAAAATAAGATGAAGTAATAGATTAGGAGGAGGAAACACAAATACTGCAAAAGCAGCTGAATAAAGTTTTTTTTTCAGTAAAGTGGAAAGTGAGAAAGGAGGAACAGAAGATAATTCAAGGTTAAGAAACTTAGGGGGTTGGCCTTCCCAAGTGTTCTCTCTGTATTAGTTGAATGAGCTAATGACTCTGGACTGGTAAGGGTGTCCCAGATCAAATTTACAGTAGGGGCGGGCAACTACAAAGCCACCAAGTATAAGAACAAGACACCAATAGGGAGGGAGAGTGGCAAACTATGCTACAGCTACTAGCTACACTATTTAGGCAGAAAACACTATAGAAATATTTATCACAGCAGAAAAACAGCAGTGAGACACTAAATGAAAGTTTTAAACAGATAAAGGAGCAAGGAGACTCTAGAGAATGCTTTAACTGCAAATAAATCAGTTATATAATACAGTCCTTGGCAGGAATTCAGAACAAGCAAACAGATGCTTAACAAATGGAGAAAATTTCCAGTTAATACCTTTCACACAGTGAAACTAGCTAAAAAAGCTTTACAAACAGTGGGACAGTAACAAAAGCTATATTCATAACAAATGGGAACAATAGATTGTGTTACTGAGTCTAAGTTATTAAATCACCCAAAGACGTTGCCAGGAGATGTCAAGAGAGAATGAGGGAACTTAGTATTCTGTATCTGTGCACTCCAGAAAGGGATATCATGACTGATTTATTAGAAATTAATAAGTTACTTGTTACTAAGTTATGTTTCCACTTTATCCTTCAGCAAAAGCAGATGGTGCCCCTGATCTCAATATATTAGGTCACTAAACTTGAGCACTATTTCAGTCTTGATAAAAATCAACTATCCAGACTTCATGAAATGAAATTTAAAAGAGCCATTCATTCTCAAGCAATTGGACTAGATGGGGTAAATGCTGAGTTTTACAAGCTATATCATGATGATACAATGAATATTTGTACTGAAAGAAAAGATGATTTCTCAGTTTGCTATAACAAATAGAGCGTCAGTAATTTGTAACTCAACAATGGGTTTGTTTCTTTGTCTGTTTTTGTTTGTTTGATTGTTTGCTTGGTTGTAACCAAATAAGTGAACATATTTTTCCCTGTCCCTATTCAGCTATGTCCTGAGCTACAGGGACAAAGGTAAGAACAAAGGCACATAAGAATAATATTATGGAAGTGATCACAAGTACCATACGATGCCTAGCAATGTACCTTCAAGGAGGCACACTTAAAAGTTAATTTAATAGTACTTACTTACCAAATCAAGCAGGGCTGTATATGACAATCTTGGTGGAAATTTGTATCTTCCCATTCAGTCATCAAAATGTGCCTTAAAGGTAGTCAAAGTAGCATTTTATTTGACTTGTAGTGATAACTTACTGTACAGGCTGGGAATGCTTTGATTTTAGGAACCTTTCTCTTCAGCAAGTCCTGCTGTGTAGGTGCTTGTAGAGCCACTGATTTTGCAAAGAAAGAGAAGGTCAAATATGAATGAGTTTTTTATGGCTCTGAAAGCAGGATCCAGGTCACCTCAGAGCAGCCTATAGGCTATGGAGTATAATGAGAGTCATGCTAATTTGTAAGACACAGGTCACATCAGAACAGCCTATAGGCTACGGAGTATAATGAGAGTCATGCTAATCTGTAAAACACAGGTCACCTCAGAGCAGCCTATAGGCTACCGAGTATAAGGAGAGTCATGCTAATCTGTAAGACACATGTCACCTCAGAGCAGCCTATAGGCTACTGAGTATACTGAGAGTCATGCTAATCTGTAAGACACAGGTCAACTCAGAGCAGCCTATAGGCTATGGAGTATAATGAGAGTCATGCTAATCTGTAAGACACAGGTCACCTCAGAGCAGCCTATAGGCTACCGAGTATAATGAGAGTCGTGCTAATCCATAAGACACAGGGCACCTCAGAGCAGCCTATAGGCTACCAAGTATAATGAGATCATGCTAATCTGTAAGACACATGTCACCTCAGAGCAGCCTATAGGCTACTGAGTATAATGAGAGTCATGCTAATCTGTAAGACACATGTCACCTCAGAGCAGCCTATAGGCTACTGAGTATAATGAGAGTCATGCTAATCTGTTTGGAATGTTGAAATATTTAAGACCTTCAGTTTTCTTGGTAAAGTATTTACAGTTGAGCAATATGCTTCACTTTATACATACAAAAGGGGCATTGTATTCAATGACAAGTCTGACTAGGGAACAGTTCAGGAGCAGAATGGTTTCTTTGGATCTTGAAGACCTTCTCTTTGACATTAACTGGGCCTGAATTTCCTTAGTGTGGTGTAAATGTGATGATTGAATGAGAGAGTTGTCCACACAGGTACTCAGGTCTCTTATGATCACAACTGTCTGAAGAGGAGTCACATTTATAACATATAAGGGGGGAACCGATTTTTTACAGAATGCTGCTATGCTGCACTTTTTTTCATTTAACTTGAGACTTTGCAGTACCCAGGTGTGTTAATTTCCAGTCCTTGCTAGAGCTGTTCAGTATCATTGATTGAGCAGATAGCTATGCCCAGCTTGCAGTCATCAGCAGTCTTGGTTAACAACACCTCTGGGATATCGAAATGGATGTCTGCAAAATAAATGCCAGATAGGAGATGTCCTAGTACTGATTCCTGCAGTAACCCAATATTTATATTTTTACTTTACTTAAGGGTTGGTGTAATAGTTAAGGTCATTACCTCACAAACAAGTGGTACAGGGTTTGGCTCTTACTAAGGGAAATTGGCTAGGCTTAAAATGGTCCAGAAAGTAGAAGCTAGCTGAGTACTTACCTATGTGTTTACATACAGAAAGACTACCAGCAACTCTCACAATCTGAGATCTATTGGATTTATAATTTGCAATCCAATGGATAACATAAGGGTTCACATTAAGTTTGTCTAATTATTAACAATACCAGCATGGGGGATAGTGTCATACAGCTTGGACAGATTGAAATAAGCAGTGTACACTGAATAACTACTGTCTACACCCCCTGTAACTTTTTAAATATGATTACTAGGTTCAGGAGACAGGACCTGCCTTTCACAAAATCAAATTGACTAAGATCGAGATCCGTTAAGTTGCTTATGTATGTATAAATGAGTTTTGCTATGATGCACAACAATCACTTTCCTAAGGACAATGCAGTTTAGCCAGTTAACCAACATGTTTTAGGTGGTAGGATGAAACCTGACTATGAAGCAGAAATCCATATACATATGTAGAGAATTTGTATAACTCCATGAGAAATCAGGATTGATCCACGCGTCTCTGGGCTGTGAGGCAAAATGTTTGCAGCTAAGCAATCATGCTGCCACATTCACATTTAAAGGAAAATTCCACCCTAGTACTAAAAAAATGTTTTTTCACTCTATCTTTGTTTTCTGACCTATTTTAATACCTCAAAATCACTCTATGCACTTTATTTGTAATTTTAGCCTGTTTTCCACAACATGGCTACCAATGGGGCTTGATGTATCAATGTGATCTTGTTCTCCCTCAGTCATTTCTCCTTCCCATAATACGTTTTATGACTCATGCCAGACATAAGGAAGTAACTTTGAATTCCCATGTCATTGACATATAATGGGATTTGGGAGGGTTGCTGTTATTTTCTTTACCTTCTGTAAAAAGGACTGCTTCTTTTCTGATTCTAATCACCCTCATTTATGTTTGGCTCAGGCCTTGTTTTACACTATATTTAGAAGTTATCCAGCTCCAACCAGAAAAGTAATTAAATTGCAGGCCTTTATTCAGGGTTTTCTTTTGTAGTCTGAGGAATTGATTATGCAAGGGTCTCTCAGTGCAGTGACAGTTTTAATCCTCTGCAGTAGTGTGAGGGAGGGGACTCTCAATTCCTCTTGAACTGTAATCAACATATTCCAAAATGTCTGAATAATACTTCTAATTAAATGAATATTAGTATCAAAAGAAATTAAAAACTGAATCTCAATAGCACATTCCCTGGAATTCATTAATGTCTACACTAAGGGTACACTGTTCTCAGTGAACAGACAATACAAGCACAACTAACACCTTCTTCCTTCTAATTTTAGTTTGACTACTGACTTTCTTGCAGCCTTAAATATCAAGGGGATATCCTTCCTAGGTATGCTATGTTTAGTAATCATAAAGGTCAATCATTGGGACAGATGTTGTCTACTTATAAAAAGGCTGTTTCTTCTTCTTCTTTGAGGGTGGCAGGTACATCCCAAAATGGGGGTTTTCCCTGTGGAAATTGTGTTCATTGTATAAAAGTTTGTAGAACAATTTATTTTATATCTGTAAATACTACTAGGACTTCTGAGATCAGGGGTATTAATACTTGTACTATGAGATGGGTGATACATTTAGTTATATGTGGATGTGGGGCTTTTTATGTGGGACATACTACTTGTAGCTTTAAACAAAGGATAGCTTTATATTTGAGTGACATCATTTGTAGAAGCTCTAGGAGTGTGCTAACCTCCAAAAATTTAAAACACTTCTCAAGTCCCGCATATCTAATTCCTGGCTTTGCTCTTGTCTAAATCCCGACTGAACACTGTCTCTATTTAATCCTTCCTGTGAAATTCCAGTAGCAGATCTTTAATTTACTAAGATATCCTTAAATCTCTTACTTGTACATTTTAATTACTGACATTTATCTTAATGTGTTTCTCTAAATTTTATAATGTTCTTTGTACATAATTGTGATGTTGTTTCTCTAATTGCATGATGTTTTTTTATAACATATTTAAGATTATTATTAACCAAAGGAGTTAAAATTGATCATCTCATCATATATTCTGTATTTTTTTATATTACATATGTATTCTTTGTAACTTATGGGGCTTTTTTTGAAGGTCTCAACTTAATTTTGTATTTTCTTATATTATGTGTCCTCTGTGGGGTTATTTTGGTTGCCTCATCTCATGATTGTAGTTTCTTAGACTATGTGTTCTCTGTAACTATGGAGCTTTTCCCCTAGGGCCTCTGCTGAAAATGAGTTACCCACCCAGATGGGCTATCACGGTAAACAAACATAAAAATAAAGAATAAATAATGTCCTTTTTCGATCTATCAACTAAAATAGATAAATAAATAACCTAACAGTACCTTCAGACATAATTTTCCTTACTGTACCACTTTATTCATTTATTCTAACCCTAATTCTAACCCTGCCACTGCCCCTAAACCCACCACAGCCCTACACATAACCTTGCCAAAACAACATTTCTCTCATAATAATAGTACACAAGACAATCACTTATACAGACTTCACATACACCATAATACACATGCATCATTAAACCTATGCCCTTACCTAGCCCAGAAACACACACACATACGCACACACACACACACACACACGTATGCACACACACACACACACACACACACACACACACACACACACGTATGCACACACACACACACACGTATGCACACACACACACACACACACACACACACACACACACACACACACACACACACACACACACACACACACACACACACACGCACATGCACACGCACACACACACACACACACACACATGGATGCATGCGCACACACACACACACACACACACACACACACACACACACACACACACACATCCATTAACAAACATGAACACAGATGCAAAGCATTTAATCTATCCCCTTCACTAACCTTTAATATAACCCCAACCTACAAATGCTTCCACACACCCTCTCAGCTCTAATACTAAAAGTTTTGGTTGATCAGAAAATGTTGGCATTGCAAACAACCTCACTTACTGCAACCACAAGCATGTCCCACATAACAAAGGCACAGTTAATGCTCCTACTTTCAAAATCTCTTTCAAGTCACAAGATTTTGACATAACAGAAAGTAGTAAGCTCTGTCAATCAAATGCATATTTGACAGAGTTTACTGCAGCCATATATAAACCAAAAAGCAAAAAAGCTCCCACAACAAATGCATATTAGACAAAACCAAGTCTACAGCTGGTGGAGTCAGGCTTACTGGTCTGAATGCATTTGGAAAGATTTGTGGGTCAATGTGCATTCAAAAAGCAGGGTGACAGAAAACCTGTATGTTCTTAAGGTGTAATTTGTGCATCTCCTATGATGCCTACAAGGAAGGTTTGTAATGGCTTATACACATATCGTACTCTGTTCTACCACAGCCTTTCTAGTTTGACCTTATATGCATTTGTTATTAGAATTCTTTGCCTTTTGATATACCTAGGAACCTTTTTATCTGGTAATAAGAAGCAGAATCATAGTCACGCATCTGCTTTTGCCCTTAAAAATAAGGGCACAGGTGTATAATTACGTTGTTTGGGTGAATATAGGAGTATCTTTTATCCAACATATCTCATGTGTTCTTGTGTTGCTGGTGTGTGATTGAGAAGAAAAAATGTATCTGCCTGTAAGATTAATGTGGATTAATGTGGAGAATAGGAGGGTTAGAGTGGGTTATTGTTATGAAAGCAACCTTTTTAATACTCTTCTTGGGGATGTAGGAGTTGCTCTTTTAACACATACAGGGAATGATTCCTATAGGTTATGGGCTAAGATGGAAAACTCTGGTGATGACAAAAGTTTGTTTTGCAAAGTCTGTAGGGAGGAGTGTTGGGGTTTCAGGGATGGAGGATGTAGTTGAACTGCCTGATTAGTAGTTTATTGATCAATGTTAAATGAATATCAGACTCATGCCTCGTCTGAGACAGTAAATGAGTTTGCCAACTATTGGGAAACACTAAAGACCATACCACCAAACCATTGGTCAAGCCACACCTTAAACCTATCAAGACTGGATGCATTGTTTTTCTAATCTGTAATGGAATCTTGTTCTGCAATTTCCCAGCCCTATTATAGAAAGCACTTGTTCCCAGTGTTGTATATTTACAAAAAACAGTTGTTTCTGGTATCCTGACAATGTTGAAAAAATTAGGAACCTATGGTTGCTGGTAATGCATCATTATTCATGAATTTCTACACAAGTATAAGATCTCCTCTGATCAGTCTGTATCATATGGAATACAAAAACAGCTGTTCCAGTATTTTTCACTATTGTTTGGTTTTGATTTTTTTCAAGCCTGAATAACTAGGTAGAGGTACAAATACAAGCAGCTCCACAGTATTCAATAAGAGGTCTTACAACAGCCATGTAAAGTGGAATTAGGGCTCTTTCACCGTGGCTGTAAATACTACATAAGATGCCCCTAATCACAACACATCTAGTCTTTATCACAAATATAAGATTGTCATAATACTTCACAGTACTGTCCACCATCATTCCTGGTCTTGTTCTCACTACTTACAATAACATTATCCAGTGCATACAAGAAACATGGGTAATTAGAAATGAAATGTAATACTTTGGTTTTCCTGGTATTGGATACCATACACTTAGTTAATGACCAAAAATGCAGGTTTGAAAAAAAAAAAACTTTTTATAAAGCTTGGTTATTAACAGAGTTAATAATTGCACTAATGTTTCTGTCACTTGCAAACTTGCTAAGTAGTACACTATTATGGGCTGGAAAGTTTTACATACATGGATTAAACAGTGGTCCAAGCACTGAACCTTTATGTATCCCCCACCATAACCTTTCCTTTCCTTTCCTTTGACAGAGTATCATCAGATTTTACCTTAAATGATTTCCCAGCCATCCATCTATCAATCATTAGATATTATATTGATGACTGCAAGATTATTCAAGATGGTCATAATTCCTGTGAGATGCTCAGAGTCAAATGTATTGGCAAAATCTAAGTCTAGCACATCAGTTGATAAACCCTGTCCACTGATTCGTATTTAGCAATGATGCAGGTGAGAATAATTAGACAACAGTTGTCTAATGTATTATTATTATTAATATCATCATCATCATCATCACCTTTATTTATTTTATTATTTTATTTTATTTTATTCTTCTTTTGTTGACCAGTTTAGTGCACTGGGTTGTTGGCCCATTTTCACTGGAGACCCGAGAAGAAAAGCTCCACACAAAGAACCAATTACAGAGTTTACATTGCAGTAATAAGAATTTGCATACATAACTTCATACATTCATGCCGTATATGAAATATGAGTACAAAGCAACACATAGTCATGCAATGATGAAAATGAACAAGTCATACAAATTCAGCAAGGGCAATAGCTAAACATTACAAAAAACGTAGATTTACAATAGGTCATCAGAGAGAAACCCTTAAATGTCATTATTGATTATACTAAGTTGGTAGAGAGGAAGAAGTATAACTAGACGGCAGAGGGAGAGGGGTGGGAAGTAAAGTTAAGGAGAGTTAAGAGAGTAAAATTATGTAGTTGTAGGGGGTGGGAAGTGTAGTAGTAAAGGAAGAGAAAAGATAAGATTTAGGAAGAGCATTGCTCAGCAGCACAGCTAAGGTACCACAATGCTGGTATTTAAGAGATATATTAGAGTCAGGAAAGGACAATTAAACTCTAAACACTTGGGAGAGCTAGCAAGGTAGCTCTTCAATTCTCTTTTAAAAAGAAAGGAAGATTGGATAGACCGTATTTTGGAAGGGAGTTTGTTCCAAGTTTGAGACATAGAGTACTTATAAAGTAATTTGCCTATTTTATTGGGATGTAAATAAATAAATAAAAATAAATAAGTGAAGAACAGTAGCAGTTTTCAATAACCTTAAATAAATCCCTCCTGAAGTCCAATCTGGAACAACCAGCTGTGTAGTATTGACTGGTATCTATTAGAAAGAAGATTCTCATTAAGACTGTCTGGACCTGCTACTGAATAAGGATTAATTAGTCTTTTATGATTGATCCACCGTACTCAAATTTATTGTGGGATAGGTGCAGCTCTGGACATTAGAATCAGATCTTAACTGAGTGGAGCTGTTATTAGATGATGCAGAAAACCTATCTGCAAATAATTCCACCATCTGATACAGGTTTGTAATCAATGCCCCCTCCCTAATCACACCAATAATTGGCTGTAGAGCCTTCTTATGTCTTCTTACTTGTCTAAAAAGGACCTTTTATATTATCAGTAGTAAAGGCTGTGTTTATATTCATATTTTTTATTGTAAAGTGTAACAAATGTTTAAAATTTGATCTCATTTGAGGTATTTTACTTTATTTGCTATACTAGGAGTCCTCTTCTATGTCTGCCAGCAAGATTTATTTTTCCCTCCAAAAGTTTGTAATGTGAGAGTCTACCATTCTGTGCACTTCTTTAAACATTTAGCAATACTAGTTCTTGGAACACAAAAATCTGTCAGGGAATATATATGTTTATAATTTCCCATCAGTCTTTGGAAATCTTATCTTAGTATCTTCCTGTCTTTTCAAGGTTATTAGTTTATTATTAACAGCTGGGTAATTGGCTTGATATAATTTTAGTGTTGGAAAATTATTCACAAAACACTGTTTTTCTATTGACTTTACTACTTCTTGATAGACACATAGATGGTCTGATCCACTAAGTTCCAATTCAGTTCTATGAGAAATAGCTTTTAAACTGCTTATAGTCCAAATGTCAACAAGTTTGTCTTTCCATGTTGTCTCCTTAACTAACTGGCTATAGCCAAGCTGTAAACTAGATCGCATGACAGTGGAGATGACATCACTTAAACACATTTCGATTGCCTACAGTCATATATAAACCTTGGAAAAAGCAACTCTCCAGGGTTTCACAAAACACTTTGACTTCAGTTCTGAAATGAGGATCTATAGAAATAAGACACTTCCCATGTAAGATTTTCCTCAACAATGTAATGACCCCAATATTGTCAGAATCAAAATGAAATAAAAAATATATATGAGGAGTTAACATAGAAACTCTACTCCCTCTACTGTTGGATCTTTACTGATGATGACTCATATAGCCATGAATGTAGGTTGAACATTTCTTCTTCTTTGAAGTGTTTCCACAGGAGGCACCTTAATAGGATATCTGCTTGATATTTTTTTGGGAGCCTCTTAGCTTTTGATAAAAGGTGTCACTTGTGGTCCTGTCTTTTTTAATTTCTTCAAGTCTTTTGGGTTTCTAATACCATGGGGAGAATGAACCCCATTCTTAAGTCAAAGTATGATTAAAGTTCATGAAATTAGTATTGTTTCAATCTTTGAAGTCAGCCAAGAGTGCTCTTCGCAGCACCCGCAATGTACCCATTAATGATTCCTTCTGCAATTTGTGTGTGGTTACATGTATTGATAACATCTTGTGTCTGGAAATTCTTGGCTAGTAACAATACATAATTTCTTTCCTATCCTCAGTAGTCCACTTAATCATCTTTGTGGCTCTTCTTTGACCTATCAATTTTTGTGGACTACTACTTCCTTCTACAACGGGGGGGGGGGGGCATCCTCCACCTGGGCCTGGCCTGGACCCATTGTAGGAATGTTTCCATATTTTGAGCATTCTACACTGTCATTTTTTCCATTCCTGGTACCAGTGCACCTACCAGAATTGGGCACTTTTTTATCCTGGGTCTTGTGCATCCAGCTATCTCTTTTAATTTTTGACCTACTTCTGTCCATGATATATGCTATATAAATACAGTCTATATATCAGTGTCGCTTTGGTGAGATTTTGTAAAAAAACAGGGCCCACCTTGTGAAGGTACTCACCAAGACTTGAGGATGAATTCAATTTCAAAACTACTAGATCCTTTGCTTGCTGACATTTCATCTCTCCATTCGGACCCCCCTGTGAAGAAGATCAGGAATCTGCAGAAGAACGCCTTTGCTTATGGCTGCTCTGGTTTCTAGGGTTATGAAGTGTGATATTCCTCATGTTCAAAATAGGAGCTTTTTTATTTTTGCCCTGGTCTTGACTAAGTGGTGTTGGAAGTTCTATGTTTGAACTAATCAGATGCCATGGTATTGCAATATCTTAGTGGATTGAGTGGAGAGTGATGGAGAAATCTAAACTTTCCTAACTTTTGTGGATCATAGGATCATAGGAGGTTACTAGACTAATGACCCTAGGGCCCTTAGAAGCCTATCCAAGTTTTACCCTTATTTCCATGATCAGCACCTATTGCCCCTGGCCAAGAGGGACACAGGTGGAACCCCTGGGGTGAATTTATGGTTACCCATCCAATCGTCTAGACTGCATTTGAAGAGAGCCAATGAGGTGGTCTGCTTGACATGAAGTGGGAGTCTGTTCCAGAGGTGTGGTAACCTCTGGGAGACAAATATGTCCCTCCAGCAGGTTTTATTAATGTCATAGGAAGCTCAAGATAACATGTCTTTACTGTGATGTCCAGTAATAAGATTCATCTGCCTCCCAAAACTGTTTAGGGTTTATTATTTTGGCTGTTTGCTTCAAAATGATAGTGAGGATTTTGTGTTATCTAACCACATTTTTGTCGAGGTTGTGGGGATGTGTGGACTAGTCCTGGTCAGAGGAGAGTTTGGACTGGCAATGGGGGTAAATAGCTATTTTATATATTTTTTTATATATATATATATATATATATATATATATATATATATATATATATATACATATATGGATCTACCTGACAACACCGACACACCACAACACCGACAACAAAATCACCGACACCACATAACCGACAGTTCACAAACACGAAACCTCACATGCCCGACACACCATAATCCCGACAATCAACAAACAAAACAAATCCCCTGTCCAAAAAGCACACACACAACACAAACACACCAAAATCCTTACAAACCCACACTAAACCTCACATACACAACTACCTACAACTTTAACCCAAACCCTAACCCTAAGGTCCGCCACTATCGCACACTCACCTAACCTGCGCCCTAACCCTAACTCACTTAACCCGCCCCTAACTCAAAGACTATCACTATCGCACACTTAACTAACCCGCGCCCTAACCCTAACTCACTTAACCCACCCTAACCCAAAGACTGTCACTATCGCACTCACCTAACCCGGCCCCTAACCCTAACTCACTTAACCCGCCCCTAACCCAAAGACTATCACTATCGCACACTTACCTAACCCGCGCCCTAACCCTAACTCACTTAACCCACCCCGATCCCTAGAGACCGTCAATATCGCACACTTACCTTACTCGCACCCTAACGTCCGTCACTACTGCATAATTACACAGCCTTTTCCCATGTCGGTGTTCTCAGCGTCGGGGTTTTCATCTGTTGGTCTTCTCAATTTTCGATCTTCTGGCGTCGGTGTTCTCATTGTCGGCGTTCTAATCTTTCGATGTTGTCAGGTAGACCCATATATATATATATATATATATATAAATATATATATATATATATATATATATACACACACACACACACACACACACACATATATATATATATATATATATATATATATATATATATATATATATATATATGGGTCTACATCATAACATTGAGACTATGACATAAAAAATTCAAAACATTGAAAACTCAGAACATTGAAAGTGTGCTTCATGACATTGAAAACTACATTGCACAAGTAAATAAGATCCCCTCCACCTGCAACAACACCTAACTAACACACTTTCTACTACGTTTCTGAGAGGGGCAAGCCCCCCCTCTGCAAGGGTTTTGCCCCCCACACCTCCCCGTAAATTAAATAGGCCAACTCCAACATTGCACTACAGTGGAAAAACGTTAATTTCCTTACCTCAGTGTATGGTGATACAGTGAGGTTAGAAAATTAACTTTTTTCCAATGTAGTGCGATCTTGGAATTGGTATAGTTAATTTACGGAGGAGTGGGGGGCAGAACTCCCACCACATGGGTGGTGCAAGGGGGCAGAAATGTAGCAGAAAGTGTGTTTGTTAGTTAGGTGTTGTAGGTGGGAAAGGATGTTATTTACATATGCATTGTAGTTTTCAGTGTTATGAAGCACACTTTCAATGTTCTGAGTTTTCAATGTTTTGGGTTTTCACTGTTTTGGGATTTAGATAATTTGGTCTCAATGTTATGAAATTCAACGTTATGAAATTTCAATGTTATGAAGTAGACCTATTTATATATATATATATATATATATATATATATATATATATGTATATAAAACCATATGGATCTACTTTGATTCTTCAAAATACCATAACATCAACTTTCAAAATCACGAGATGACACCATCAAAATTAGAGAACTACAAAAGCTAATAAAGGCGGAACTTTCAAATACTGAAGAGCACAGTGTGCATGTCCACAAGGCAGATAATTTTAACAGACATAGTGCAAACAGAAAAACAAATCTCCACCTAAACAAATATCAAAAAAAAAAAATAATAACTTACCCAACATTTTTGCAGGGGGCAAGCCCCCCTGCACTCCCTGCAAATTGTATATACCAACTCTGAAATTGCACTACAGTGGGGAAAAGGGGTTAATTTCCCAATCTTCACTGTATCATGATCTCTATTCATAGTCAATATACATACACATTATCATACATTGAAAAAGAAGACTTTCTGTGTTAACTCAATTTCCAGTAAATCCTTTGGTGCCTTCCGGACATGTGCACTGCACGCTTCAGTATTTGAAAGTTTCACCTTTATTAGATTTCATAGTTCTCTAATTTCAGTGTTGTTGTAGCATGACTTTGAAAGTCGATGTTATGATATTTTGAAGAATCACAGTAGATCCATGTATATATTTTATATCTATATATATATATATATATATAAATATATATATATATATATATATATATATATATATATATATCTATATATAACTATATATAGAGAGAGGGATATAAAAGTATAGCTTGGGAGTTGAATTTGAACAGTTACCATGGAGAGACCTGACCTAACATGCTATGCAAGCATAAGTCTCAATTTTTTGTTTTACTCAGAAGGAATTAAAAAAAAAAAACTCCTATATAACAAGGCTCACGTTTTATAGACAAAGGCTGACATGGCTCTAACCAACTGTCAGAACTGCACATATTGTAAATAAGTATCAAATGTTGCATTTTGTAAATAAGTATGTAATGGCACACAGTCCAGGTTAGGCAGAGTCCCTCACTGACTCTCTTCAAGAGGAATCTTGATGAGTGGATGGGAGATCGTAGGTTTACCCCGGGTATCACTTCTGTGTCACTGTTAGACAGAGGCACAGTATACTAACCTCGAAAAAGGGCATAGCAAAATTAATTTAAAATGGGTGGCGAAAGCCAAACACACTGGCTAGGCTTATAAATGCCCTAGGGCAGATAGCCTAGTATGAACCTATGAACCTATGAACATTTAAAATATATTTATGATTCATTAGGAACTTATACCAGTTTACTTTACATGCTCAAGACTCAGAATGTCAAGTTGAACGCTTCAAACCCCATACGCCAACAATCAGAATGTCTAATACTGACATTACCTAATATCTGAACTTGCCCCCCCCCCCACCTTCCAGACCCATGTTAGCACTTGATCCTGGGTCTGAAGTGGTAGGGAGTTTTGGTATTCACTATTCATTCTTGTACGACCGTTATCTGTAATCTGAGTTTTGACAAATGGTTTTGTTTATTGCTGGACTACTCGATATTCTGAGTCTCGAGTGTATAATAGTAGTAAACTCCTTATACCAGTAAGCCTAATAGTTTGTATAAATTCAAACCATTGAGGGTTTGCTGTGACTGGTTTAGAAATGAAGCATGGTATTCATGAACATAATGTACAGATGTGTCCATGCATTGTGCTCACTATACTCAGTGCACAGTCAGAGACTTCCGTGATTCATAGACATGAATCGTGCTAGTCCCCAAGAGTGAGCAATCACATTTACGCTTTCTTGACTTATGTACAGTGAGTGCTGAGAAACATGCTGGCAGGGGGGCAGGATCACTGCACTGAGAAGCATAGTACCATTGTGCAGTTCTCCCACTGCTGCCCCATCGGAACCAGCCAGTATTGCAATGGTGCTGCCTTCTTGAATGGTTTAAAAATAGGGGTTGGTGCTTAAGGCACTTGTATTACACAATGCACATGATCATGCAGTGGGGCTTGTGCAGTATGCCACCATCGTGTAATTACTTTTATGAATCTCAAAGGGCTTACTATGCTGTTTTATGCTGCACAAGGCTACTCCATGGCACATGAGGTTTATGAATATGGCTGCCAGTCAGTACTCTGCTTTTTTGTTTATTTCCTATTTTCACTCTCTCGATCTCTGCAGCCGAGACTTCCTCCACCTTGGCAACCAAGTTATTAGACACTCACCCTGTTCCACTGTATAAATATACAGCTGACAATGTCTCTATTCACATTCAGATACCCCTTTATAATGTATATCATGTTTATGGTTTTACATATAAACTGCCTCATTGCCCAGCTTTTGACGGGTTAATTTGCTGATGTCATAATGTCTAAAAAAGAATTTCAGCAATTGGGGCATATGTGAACTCACTCTGTATCCTCTAATATCTTCTTTTATTATAAATTAATCTACCTTGTAGCTTGTGTCCTGATGTTTTGCTATATGCAAATGACAGAGGTGTACTTGCTAAAAGACCCACTATTGTAATTTTGTTTCTTTGCTATAGAAAAATGATAATGCTATTGAATATTCATTAGGGGTTGCTTCATTATTTTAAACTGTGCCAAATTCAAAACCATATGTTTTACAAGTAGTTTTAGACAGAAATTGTAAAATAATAACTAATAAGGTAAAATAAAACAAAAACCCTTTAACCAAGATTGTTGATGCATTTAATTACTTAGAAGTTTTTTTGAAAGCCAAAACATTTTCAGTTTCATGTTGATTGTGGTTTAAAGTAATGTATTAATTTTTAGAAATGTCGTATAAAACTAGAAATTGGTTTATGCATATATTTGTTAAACAGGATCATCGATCTGGGAAGTCCAGTTTTCAGTGGAGGCCTGGGGCAAACAACATGTAGTAAGAATAAGAACTACAGAGTTTACTGACATGGATCAGTGTAAATTAGATTTAGTGCAACTACTAAAATTTGGTACAATAGATAGCCAGTAACAGTGATGCTAAAAATCAGCCAAAGAAGTAGTAATATCAGAATTGCAAGCATGATTAAATTGGAATATAGAAAATAATTAAATATATGTTTTAATGTCAGAAATAAGAAATATTTTTTTACAAATGAAAGCAAAGAATGAAAAAGGTAATACAATAGCTCACAAAGAAGAATTTGACTTTTTTGCCAATGAGATTTAAAACTTTTTAATAGATTATTTATTAGTAATAGCTGAATCAGTTTTATTTATATAGAGTAGGCTGCATTATATCATTAATTATGCTATTCTATAAGTGCATTATATACTTTACCTGCTTTGGATTATTATATAATTATTTATTCTGCATATGGTTTTGTTGTTGTTTATCATTTTATTTTAAAATGTGTTACTGTAGTGCAGTTTGGATACATCATTGTGACTTGTATACTTTAGCTTTTAAGTTATCTTTTGATGATGCAATTATTTTTAATGCTGGTTATTTGATTTGTACTTTATTTTATTTTATTTATTTTACATTTGTTGACCGGGCTGGTCCAACTGGATCTATGTCCATTTTCAGTGGAGAAAAGCTCCGCACATCAGAAAAGTATTTACAGAACACAGGTACATTCCCAAGTTTTGGCAAATTACAACAGTTCATTACATTTTAGCTTATGAGTAAGAAAAACATATTCCTAGTTACATAACAGGTATGGATATACATACAAAAATATATAAAAATAAGTAAAAATAGGGCACTATTAAACTAAAAAGTTACACACACATTATTGTTAGTAAAAAGATGAATAGGTTAGTGCAAGTAAGAAGATTAGTGACTGAAGACAAGGGAGGTAGTTAGTCTGGGTTTGCACAGGGGCAAAGCCAGTGTGATTTAAGGTATGGTTTGAGTTTGGTTTTAAATTGTGTAATTGAGGGTAAGGAGGTCAGGTCATTAGGGAGGGTGTTCCAGGTTTTACCCACTGTGTTAGAGAACAGAGAGTCTCCGGACAGATTGTTGGTTTTGCCAATCTGTACCAGTAATTTATCTGATGAGCATAGGGTCTTCAGGTTATTGTAGGGGGTGATAAGGTTAGTGAGTATTGGAGTATTTGTAGGTTGATATAGGATCTTATGGGCAATAGTTAGTTGGTTCAATAGAATAAGATTTGACAACTCTAACCATCCTAGTTGATTAAGATTGTTGTAGTGATGGGTTCTATAGGTAGACCCGGTTGCAAATCTAGCAATATTATTGTAATAGATAGCCAGCTTGTTCAGATTACTTTTACATAGTTTAGTATAGATAGGGGATGCATATAGTAATGTTGAGATTAAGTGGGTATGGGCAATAGTGGTCCTGGCTAGTGGAGTCAGAAAGGGTTTGATCCTGTAGATTAAACCTAGTTTCTTCTTTACTGTTTTATAGTGTTGTTAATATGGGGCTCAAAGGTAAGGTTGTTATCGATTGGTACTTCAAGTAGTTTTGTGGTAGAACTGGGAGATATGATGGTACCATTGCTAGATGTAACAGTGAAGTTCAGTGGGGAGGCTATGTGGGTGGGAGTGAATATTAGCATTATTGTTTTGTTTGGGTTCAGGATGAGACATTGGTGATGTACCACATTATTCATTTACTAAGTTATTTATTCCATTTATTTTCATTGTGATATTGTCAGCAAAGTCACGTTCATTTTGTTGATGTTAAGTATAATAAAATACTGGATATAGATCTCTGGACTCATGGCAAACTTTTCAAAGGCTTTTTAGATGAGAAGAACACACTTGAAAGGACTTCAATCAGAAAAAAAGCTCTTAGATGGAGGGAGCAAAGCCCTCAAATATCACCCAGGCTGGGGGTCCACTCCCTGCCCTATTAATGGAGGGTGCAAATCCCTCCACACCACCCATGAGGGGGGTCCACTCCCTGGCCATTATATACCACTCCAAGGTACCACACCACGCATGCAGGGGGTCCACTCCCTGGTCATTATATCTAACTCCAAGGTACCACACCACGCATGCAGTGGGTCCACTCCCTGGCCATTATATACCACTCCAAGGTACCAGATCTCAGACTAAGTTTCAATATGCTCAATGGCAGTTAATACTGCTGCTTCACAGCACTAGGTTCTCCAGCTTGGTTCTTGCCTGGGATACCAGCTGCATGAAGGTTACTTGTCACATTTACAGTCAATTTGTTTTTTGCTGGATACTCTGTTTTTCTTCTACATTCCAAAGGCATGCCATAGGTGAACTGGAAATCCTTTAAAGTGTGCATTGTCATGTGCATGTGTGTGTGTGTGTGTGTGTGTGTGTGTGTGTGTGTGTGTGTGTGTGTGTGTGTGTGTGTGTGACAGACTAGAGGCCCACCAAGAATATTTCTCTGCTTCACTCCCATTGATTCCCAGGACAGGCTTCAGCTCCCATGTAACCCTGCACAGGATGACCCAGATGTTAGGAATGAATGGCTGAATTAATGTTTTGTGTCTGGCTCATTTAGCCTAGCAACTAAATGTATAACTAACATTATATTTCAGAAATTTTTAACAAAGACTGTTGTATTTGTACAGAAATCTTTCAAAATCAGATTTAATAATTCCTGCTATTTGTTCTTTACAACTGCTTGGTAAAATATATGTGTGTTTCTTGTTGATTGATGTTTTTTATGCTTTAGAATGACTGTAGTTAGTCTTTATTGCAATTAGACAAAACATGAACTACAGTGGACTTTTGGAATTTTAAATATAAATAAAATAAAATAAATAAAAAGTGAAGAAAATTATAATATAATTTTCAGATATTCATGAACAGACTAAAATATATATTTAAGTACAAGCAACAAAATATGTATAAATAATAAAATACTTGAGTTACCTCTGCATCTGCATAAGCTTTGGGCTCATTGATAAATTTGTACGATTTGGATATATTGCCCTCACAAATTCTCTTGCAAATAATGCCTTTGCTTGCCTGGTCTGAAACAAACAAACAACAAAAAAATATATATGTATATGTAATATATATGCATTTACACATAAAGCACTTCATACATATTGAGCATACATACAATCATTTTCCTGCACACAGTAATGGCAGACATGGCCTGCAGAATCCCCAGGCTTGTCCATTCACTATTTGCCTATTTTAATATGCAGAACCAACTTCATCTTTAGATACAGTTTCCTCTTCCTAGCCTATAAATTTGTTGTATGCAAGCCAAAACACTTTTGGATTTTGATGAATTTCTGCTCCAGCTGTCTTACTTGTAGGTAGATTTATCTATTTATTTGTTATCTAAGTAAATCTTTGAGGCACAGGTGTCTTTTTCTAACGGGGGGGGGGGGGTCAGGAGCACTGCCTGGTCAGGTGACTTATATTACATTACCTTTTGGCTTAATAGGAGGAGACAATAAGCCTCTCTAGTCTGCCCTTTTAAGTACATTTTATATTCTACCCTCCCTTCATCCCTATTTACCTGTTATCCTTTTCTACCTGTCCAAAGTCTTCTTGAATGCCTCTAGGGATACTTGCTCCCATGCTCATTTTGGTGATCCATTCCATGGATCCACAACCCCTTCTGTGAAACACTGAAGGGGCAGCTATTCTTGGCATAAGGTGTCAGGAGGGTCGGGGTGGACATGATAGTTTCATGTCATTTGGGTGGTAGTGCAGTGTCACCATTCAGAGCTTCATGACTGATAGAGACAGCACTGACATTCAGAAATGAATGCTGATACTGCATTCTCACTCAGGGCTGAAGCACTTTTTTTTTCCCTTAACTTTGAGTTAAGGGGTCACCAGATCGGGGATCTGTACAGGTTGTCAGAAAAGCTAGCAATGGGTCTGTTGTGAAAAAGTAGTTCTGAACACACAGGGAGTAATTAGTCCCTACAATTTGCAGCCTGTGCTAATATATTCCTCCTGCTCAGAATGATCTTTTCACATCTCCTTGATGTGATATTAACACCAATATTTTGCCCCCCCCCCCAATCTCTTTTGGTCTCAAGGCCTCTGGTCACATTTCATTCCCTCCATCCCATTGGTCTTTCTGATCACATTTCTATAGATTTCTTCTAGCAGCCTGACATCTGTTTCCTTGTGAGTATAGACTCCAGAACTGCATATGGTACTCAAGGTGTGGCCTGAGCAAAGCCCTGTTGTGAGAAAGCATTGCCTCTCTGCTCTGGAATCCCCCTGAAGATACTTCCCAACATTCTGTTTTTTGCTGCCATTGCTTTCTCACTACCCTCCGGGTGTTCTAGTCCAAATGTTATCAATACTCTGAGATCCTTTTCCTGCTCTGTTGTCATTGGTTCCAATCCCTGAACTGATAATTTATATGATAGTTCCTGTGGCCTAACTACAGCACTTTGTTTTGTTTGCACTGAACTGGAATTGTCACCTTTTTACCAACTTGTTCAGCCATTGCATATCCTTCCTTAGACTCTTCCTCCTATCATTCACTGCTGCACTTATTTTTGTGTCATTGGAAAGAGATTGAGGCTGCAGTTTAGCATGATCTGTCTTCCCTCAGATATGTCTGAAGCAAGCACACTAAAGAGGTTTGACTCAGTGTAGGCCTCTGCTGTACTGCATTACCAGCTTCCTAATTCCTAACATTGTACTTATTTATTTATATTATTTATTTGCCATTTGTAAACTGGGTTAGTCCAACTGAGTCATTGGCCCATTTTCACTGGAGACCCAAGGACAAAAGCTCCAGCAATACAAACTTTAGCATAATGACTACAATACAGTAAAATATAAGAAATTAACAATGTTCATACAGTAATGAAAAAAAATGAAAGATACATAAAGATAACAGAGACATTCTCTCTCTACTTCTCACCAAAACCTCATGTCCTACCATTCAGCCATGCAGCTATCCATTTTATCAGACATAGTCCTACTGCCAGTCTCTCCAGTTGTCCTGTCAGCATCCTGTATGGAACTGAATACAGGTAGACTATGTCTTCTGAGACTTCCCTGTCAAGTTCACCTGTAACCCTGTCTTAAAACTGGATCAGGTTTAACTGATAGCGTCTTGTGGCCATGGACCTATGTTGCTTGCTGTGCTTGAGATTGTACTCCAGTAGAAGCCCTATCAGATTTTCCTTCAGGATTTTCTGCATGACTTCCCCTGCTACAGTTGATAACAGGTCTGTAGCTCCCCAGGTTTTTTCTGATTTCCCCAGTATAATTGTACTATACTTAATGGCATCAACCCATCTTTAACCTCTGCACCAATCAGCAACCTGTAGAGGATTTTCATCTGTGGGTCTGCCAACAACCAATGGATTTAAAAACTCTGGGAGAAAACCCCTCTAGCTCTTGTTTTTTTTTTTCCGTCTAAGGCAGACAGTACCTCTGAACGTCATTTCCCTCTGCCTTGGTGTCCACTCCTTTCCCCTTTGTGTCCTGCCTCCCTGTCAGCATGACTTCCCTTCTCTTGCTTTCTTTTGTGAACACTGAGGCAAAGTATTCATTCACTACTTCTGCTTTCTCCCAGTCTTCTGGCATCTTCCTCTCATCTTTGTTCAGACTGGTCCATCCTGCACCTCACCCCATTCTGCTATGCACCTAAAAAACAAAAAAAAACTATTTCTCTTTTTTGATCCCTTCTGAAAACTCCCTTTCAACCTTAGCTACATTTACAATCTTTATTGCTTTTTTGCTAGTCTCCCCAGATCCTCTCCCTCCTTTTCACCAGTTGCGGGCTTTATTGTTTGCCGTGACTGGTACCCTCACATTCCTGTGCAGACTTGCAAAAGGTAACAAGGTAGGCAGACACTGAGGGAATCAAACACAGTTGTACAAGGTAAAATAGGTGAGTAGGTTACACTGTTCATCTTCTGCACAAAACTGACAGACTTTCTGTATGCCTCCATAAATCTTTTCAGTGAAAGTACCTTTCAAATTTTCCTTAAATTTGCTCCCATTTGCTATCATAATATGCTACTCCTGAGCATCTTTTTGTGGAAAATGCTGAGCTTCTCTCCTTCCTTTAAGCTCACGTGACATATGATACTGACAGAATAGTGTCATACTTTAGAGCATATGACCAAAATGTTAAAACACACACACACACACACACACACACACACACACACACACACACACACACACACACACACACACACACACACACACACACACACATTTTATCTGTGTGCCCTATAACTGGTGTTACAGGCTGTTAATGCTCTTGCATTCTAGTAGGTTGTGTTTCTCATAGTGTAGGCCACGGCTACCAATTTGTGCAACCCCATTGCGCTTTGACATTAGTGGCTCCCATGCCACCAACAATACAGTACTGTACTGTACTGTGTGGGCACTCTAGCTTGTGCAGCCCACTAATGTATCAGAAGTCTATGTTTTCTTTGACTGTACTTCTGTATGTATATATCTATCAGTATCTGTGTTTTTTATTAACTTATTTGTTTATTTTGGCATCATGCAAAGAAAAGATCTAGGAAATGAGATAAAACATTAAATAGTACCATAAACTGTGATAAAACTGCATATAAGAAAGCTCCTAGAGCCAACAAAAAGTTAATGATACACTGTATGTTGCAGAAAAAATAAAAACCATGAACAAATGCGAATAAAACTTTGTAAGGAATGTTTTTAAAAAACTAAAATTAATACTGAAAAGTACTCTGACATCTATGAATAAAGTCCAAGCTATAAACCGGTTTGCTCTTCCTGTTCTAACTTACAGTTTTGGGGTAACTGATTGGCCCCAAAAGGTAATGGATCAGCCAGTCAGGAAAGCAAGAAAGATGTTTCATGCTTATCAAATGAATTATAAAGATCAGTGTATAACAAGATTACATATTCCTTATTCTGAAGGAGGTATGTGCCTCCTTGAAACCGATTACATGTATAGATACATACATACATATACGCTGACCTCACAAGATTCAAACATAGTGAAAGTTTTGAAATATGAGAATAAATCTAAGCTGACTTCCCTTTTTAGTGTAGCAGAAGCATATTGGCATCAAGCGGGAATGGAAATCAAATGAGAAATAGATACATCAGGCAGCAACTGAATGTGCCAAAAAAACAAAAGAAAGAATATAAGGTGAAGGACCAGATGTGAAGGCAAGAAATGTGGAAAATGCATAAATATAGTTGTAAGTACAGAAAACTCCTGGAACAACCTCATGTTGATCAGGATCGAATGCAGGAATGGTTAAGGAGAGGTGAATTTAAATCAAAAGATGAAAGGTTAATATTAGTGGCCCAGGAGAATGGACTACATTCACTTTGGTTTACGAAGCCCTTTGAACACATGGGAGAAACAGATAAATGCAGGTTTTGTAAAAGAGAACTGGAAACAGTCACACATCTTGTTGTTGGATGTGATACACTAATGGTAGAAGGCCTGTATACTGAAAGGCATAATAATGTAGCAAAACTGTTCCACTGAGGATTGTGCAAACATTATAATATTGAAGTAGCCGAGAAGCATTGGAAACATGAGCCAAAAAGCATTATAGAAAATGATGAAGTTTATATCATATGGGATCACCCATTACCAACAGTTAAAAAAACAGATGTGAGAAAGCCAGATATAGTAGTCCATGAAAAGAATAAAAAAGTAGCAATGATCATTGAAATTGCTACACCCAGTGACCCAGTGGGTTACATACAGAGAGACACGAAGTCATAAAATACCAGAATTTACAGGCAGAAAAGATGACAATGTGGAAGATGGATACCCAGATAGTTCCAATAGCAGTAGGAGCAATGGGTTTCATAAAAAAGAATTTACAGTCATACTTAGATATGTTATCAATAGATGTAACTCTTGTATGAATTGCAGGAGTCAGTTCTAGGCACATTGCAGGTGCTGCGAAGAGCACTTTTGGCTAACATCAAAGACTGAAACAATACTAATTACATGAACTTTACTCATATATTGGCTTAGGAATGGGTTTCATTCCCATAATGGTATTAGGGTCATAGGTTCATAGGTTTATCGGTAGGTACTAGGCTATCGGCCCAAGGGCCTAAGTAAGCCTAGCCAACAAGGTTCCCTGGCTTATGCCACCCAAGAAAGTTATTTTCCTGTGCCCCTGTCGAGCAGAGCCACAGAAGTGATCCTTGGGGTGTATTTCCCATTTCCCATCCACTCATCAAGATTTTTCTTGAAGAGTGCTAATGAGGAACTTTGCTTGACATAGATGGGTAGCTTGTTCCAGAGTATGGGAAGTCTCTGGGACAGGAATCTATCCCTCCAGCATGTCCTGTTTATTGTGGTGACAAGGTTTAGGTCCCTAGAGCGTGTAGCACAGAGGGATTGGGATTTCTTTAGGTGTAGCATGTCTAACAGCTGTGGGTTTGACATAGCTTTATATGTTAGGCAGAGATCACCTCGGAGTAGGTGATATGCTATGGAGTAAAGCTGGAGTTTTTTGAGACGGTCACTGTAGGGCACCTGTTTGAGGCCAGTAGTCCTCTTTGTGAGGTACTTTTGCGGACATTTCAGCTGCTTCAAATGTCTTGTGAGGTACATTCCAAAAGGGGAGTTGTACTCTATAATGGGTCTAATGAGTGTTGAGTAGAGGGGAACAGTGACCTCTTTTTTCCTGGATGAGAACCCTTTTGTGATGAGGTGTGCCACGTAGAAGGATTTCCTGACTACTGTGGTAATGTGATTATCAAAGGAGAGACTATTGTCCACCTGAGTCCCAAGGTCTCTTATCACACATTCGGTATTAAGTAGACTGCCGCCTATGTGGTAGTTCATGGGTGCAGAGGTTTTACCAAAGTCGATGACAATGCAATTTTTGGCATTGAGTTTGAGGCCATGGCTCTGACATCAGGCACTGTCTCAGTAAGGCCCTTCTGTAGGATGTCCACATCATTTGGGGACTCGACTATGGCTCTTAGTTTGCAGTCACCTGTGAACTTCATTAGCAAAAGAACTTCTGTGTTAGCCTGTACTTCAGAGAAGTAGATACCAAACAGGAGAAGCCCCAGGACTGAACCCTGTGGTACTCCACTTATCACTGGTTTGAAGTCAGATTTGGAGTCTGCAACTTTTACAATGTGGGTTCTGTCAGTGAGCCAGTTGGCAGCCCATCTTGTGACATAGGGATTTATACCTTGTTTAGTGAGTTTAGCTATAATTCCAGAATGGGGGATGGTGTTGAAAGCCTTGGTGAGGTCAAGATAGGCTGTGTGAACCACCTTATCCTCATCTACGGCTTTGGTGACTGCCTCAAAGAAATTGATCAGTTTCAGGAGGCATGGTCTGCCTTTCACAAACCCTAACTGAGTCTGGAGGTTACAAATGTCTTTGTTTATGAGTTCCATGATGATACGTTCCATGGCCTTACAGACCAGGCTAGTCAGGCTAATAGGGTGATAGTTCCCGGCATCAGTGGTGGCTCCCCCTTTGTGGAGTGGGATAACTGTTGCTGTGCACCATTCAGTAGGCACAAAGCCTGACGTGAGGCTGTGATTGAATATGGTGCTTAGGTGAGGAGCCATTTTGTTCTGAAGTTCATGTAAAACGCAGCCTGGTATGTTGTCCAGTCCCATGGATGCTGTGTTTTTGGCTTTAGAGAGTGCAGCTTTTACCTGCATAGTTGTGATTACAGGAACTCTGCATTCTTCCTGTATAGATATGGGCCCTTCAGGGGTTGAGAGGGGGGTAAAGTTAGCTCTGAACCTAACTGCCAGGATGTTGGCAATATCAGTTGGTTCTGTAATTTTTGTGCCATTGTGCTATAACTCAGAGCAGATCTGGGTGTTGCAATTGAGATTCTTGACATAGCTATACAATTCTTTGTGGTTGTCCCTAGAATCAGTGGCGATTTTGTTTTCATAGCTAGCTTTGGAAGATCTTATAAGGAATCTCAGCTTCTTACTGAAGCTGACCAGGGAGCTCCACCACTCATGGGATTTTACTCTCTTTTGCAAAAGTTTCTTCCTTCTGTTGTAGAGTTTGTTTATGGCAGGGGACCACCAGATTGGCTTCCTTTTTTTGGAGGATAGCGTCTTGGTTCTGTTTGGGATAGCATGATCAATGCAGTCATGTAAGTGCCTATAGAGTGCATTTGTGTAGGATTCAGCAGTCGCAACTGTATTGTCCATCTTCACGAGTGTCATGAAGTTCGCCACTTCTGTCTTAAGAACCATGAAGTTGGCTTTGGAGAAATTTTTTAACATAATTTCCTTAATGTGTGTGGGGCGGGATGTGGATATCTAGGGTGTTTAGTTTATGGCTGGATCTGACCAACAAGGAATTAACTTCAGGTGTGAAGTGTTAGTGTTAGTACCAAAATACAAAAGTGACCACCCCTTTCAATCCATCTTGCTGTTTTAAAAATAGTAACTCTCCACTAAACCTTAACTTTTTAAACAGGTAAAACTCAAGTTACCTACTTTCACATCTAACTTCTCTAGTGCACACTGCAGAGTGCATTCTTTTCAATCTTACCTTTAAGCATCCTTGTGACTAGCACTTTCTCTAATACCTGCTGGAAAGCACTAGGAAGCCTTAAACTCATACAAACACTGAACTCTCCTTGTTAACAAGGAGAAATTAATAGTAGGCACTAAACAGCCTATAATTGCAAAGTACCTTGCTAAGGAAACAGCTCCTATACTTTACAAAGAAAAAAAAAAAGCCCCAAACCAGGCATGTCCAAGGGTCAGCTTCAGGTGATTTCTCCTGTCCACCTGGTGAATCTGGGCATACTGGGGCAATGCAGCAATTGCCTCATGTACACAGACAACCCTCTCCTCCTACCACCCAACACTACAACCTGTGAGAGATGCACTTACATAGCCAAAATGGAAACAAAGCTCTCTCCACCCAAGATTGTGCTAAACAGTCAAGAGGAGGTTAACACCCACACTACACCTCAAGCAACACATAGCCCTTCTAAACCCGCACCACCAACACCCACATATAGCAACACTAAATCCACGTATGCAGAGGCCCTTAACTGTAACCTGCCCAAGCAACAAAGACCTCTGAAGCTGAAATGCAAACAAACACCAATCACAACCAATGTGTCACATAGTTCACAACACCAGTGTGCCACCCAGCAACAGCCCCTAAGGCAAGACAATGTACCTAATACTTTAGTCATAGGTGACTCTATAGTCTGGCACACTGATGTCCCTCTCACCAGGTTGAATAAGGAGAAAATTACAGTCAGCTGCCTGTCGGGTGCCAGGATCTGCCACATAACGCATGCACTCAAGTGACTCCACAACAAGTACAAATATGACTCTGTCATTGTCCATGTTGGAGTGAATGACTTGAGAAGTACCTCCCTGGACTACATGAAAAGAGACATGGAAGAGCTCTCGGATCATGTGGCCCAGGCAGGTATGACCCTAGCCCTGAGTAGCATCCCGCCTTCGCCCAGAATGATACCACAATATAAGGATAAAATGATTGACTTCAACAATTGGCTAAGCTTATGGTGTCATTCAAAGGGGATCCAGTATCTGTCTGCCTGGGATGACATGATTGACAGACCACGATGCTTTGCCAGAGATGGCCTGCACCTGTCTCCCCTGGGATTCAGGTTACTGGCTAAGGCTCTTGCCACCCCTATAGTGCCTTTTTTAGGCAAACTTCAAAGGACAAAACCACCACCGTAACAGGTACAAGCATGCAAAATCTGAAGGTAATGCTACTCAATGCTAGAAGTCTAAACCTCAAAATGCACTCTCTCGAGGCACTCCTAAAAATGGAGAACATCGATATCTGTGCAGTAACTGAAACCTGGTTCAAGGCTCCAGAGAGCACCCCTGCAATACCAGGCTACAACTCTTACCACACTTTTCGGCCACCAAACCAGGACCGAAACACTAAAGGTGGAGGAGTGTCAATATTCACCAAGGATATTCACACCACCAGGCTAGTTGGCCAACACAATGTGTCTGAAATTCTCCAAGTGCAACTAACACTAGGTAAGACTGCAATCTAATTGTAGCTTGCTACAGATCCCCCACCATACCCCAAGATTCTCACTACACCTTTCTAAACATACTGGGAAATATTAAGATAGAACCAAACACCCTAATACTGGGTGATTTTAACTACCCTGCCATTTACTGGGAAAACTACTCATGTCCCATCACCTTTGCGCAACGGTTCTTGGAATTCATAAATTCCAACTCCCTGGATCAACTAATCCATAGTCCCACCAGGGGCTCCAATATCCTAGACCTGGTCATTACCAACATGGGAAATCAATGCTCCATACCTATGGTCACCCCCTCGTTAGTCAGGTCTGACCATAAGCTAATCATCCTTAACATCCACATCCCACCCCAACCCCCCAGTAAAGAAACCACCATAAAAAACTTCTCCAAAGCCAACTTCATGCTACTCAAGTCAGAAGTGACAAACTTCATGACACCCATGCAGATGGGAACTGAAAGTTCAACTGCTGAATCCTACACTAAGGCACTGTACGAGCACATCCACTCATGCATGAATCATGCCATCCCAAATAAAACCAAAATGCTCTCATCCAAAAAAAAGGAAGCCAATCTGATGGTCCCCTGCCATAAACAAACTTTACAACAAAAGGAAGAAACTTTTGCAGAAAAGAGGAAAATCCCAGGATGCAAAAAACTCCCTTACTAGCCTCAGTAAGAAACTGAGATGCCTCATAAAATCCTCCAAAGCTAGTTATGAAAATAAAATTGCCAAAGATTCCAAAGACAACCACAAAGCATTCTATAACTATGTCAAGAATCTAAATGGCAATGCTCAGATCTGCTCTGAACTAAAACAGAATGGCATTAAATATACTGATCCAAAGGATATTGCCAATATCCTGGCAGATCGATTCAGTGCCAACTTCACCCCCCTCTCACCTCCTAAGTGGCCCATCTCAATACCGGAAGATTGCCAAATTCCAATAATAATGGCCACACAGGTACAAAACGCACTCTCTAAAGCCAAGAATACAGCATCCATGGGACCAGATGACATCCCGGGCTGTGTACTACATGAACTACAATATGAACTGGCACCTCACCTAAGTGTCATGTTTAATAATAGCCTCACCTCAGGTTTCGTGCCCACTGAGTGGCGCAGAGCTACAGTTATCCCAATCCACAAGGGGGGATCCACCTTGGATCCCGGAAACTACCGTCCCATCAATCTGACAAGCCTTATCTGCAAGGCCATGGAGCGTATTATCATGGAACTTATAAACAAAGACATTGGCAACCTTAAAATACTGGACCCCACCCAGTTTGGGTTTGTGAAGGGCCGATCTTGTCTCCTGAACCTGATTGACTTCTTTGAATCAGTCTCCAGAGCGATGGACAAGGGTAATATGGTCCACACAGCCTATCTAGACCTTGCCAAGGCCTTTGACACCATCCCCCACTCTGGAATCATAGATAAACTTACTAAGTTGGGCATTAATCCCTAAGTCACCCAATGGGTTGCTAAATGGCTTACTGATAGAACCCACACTGTAAAAGTAGCAGACTCCAAATCCAGCTCCAGACAAGTGACAAGTGGAGTACCTCAGGGTTCAGTCCTGGTGCCGCTCTTGTTTGGCATCTACTTCTCTGAAGTACAGGTCAACACTAAGGGACTCTGGCTAACAAAGTTTGCAGATGACTGCAAACTGGGAGCCATTATTGAATCCCCAAATGATGTGGATACTCTACAAAAGGGCCTTACAGAAACAGATGCTTGGTGCCAGAGCCATGGGCTCAAGCTCAATGCCAAGAAATGTATTGTTATCACCTTTGGGAAAAAACATGTATCCATGAATTACCATATAGGTGGCAGTACACTAAACACAGAAAGTGTGATAAGAGACTTAGGGACACAGGTGGACAGTGGTCTCACTTTCGATAACCACATCACCACAACAGTCAGGAAATCCTTCTATGTGGCACACCTCATCACGAAGGGCTTTTCATCCAGGAAAAAAGGAGGTCATTGTCCCACTGTACTCATCCCTCATTAGACCCATTATAGAATAAAACACCCCACTTGGTATGTACCTCTCAAGACATCTGCAACAACTGGAAAGGCCTCAGAAATACCTCACTAAAAGAATCACAGGCCTAAAGCAGATGCCCTACGCTGACCACCTTAAAAAACTCCAGCTATACTCTGTCGCATATCATCTACTCAGAGGCGATCTCTGCTTAACATACAAGGCCATGTCAAACCCAGAGCTGTTGGACATGCTACACTTAACGAAATCCCAATCCCTCACAGCTACATGCTCCAGGGATCTAAACCTTGTCATCACAATAAACAAAACATGCTGGAGGGATAGGTTCCTGACCCAGAGACTCCCCAGACTCTGGAATAGATTGCCCATACATGTCAAGCAGAGTGCCTCTTTGGACCTCTTCAAGAGGAACCTTGACGTTTGGATGGGAGAAAGGAAATTCACCCCAGGGATCACGTCAGTTGCCCTGCTAGACAGTGGTCCAGGAAAGTAAATAATGTGGGAAGAAATAGCCAGGGAATTGTTATGGCTAGGCTTGTTTAGGCCCTAGGGTTGATAGCCTAGTACCAACCTATGAACCTATGAACACCAGTCACTCATGTTGGTAATGACTAGGTCTAGGATATTGTTGCCCTTGGTGTGGGTGTGGATAAGTTGATCCAGGGCACTGGAATTTATGAATTCCAGAAAGCGTTGAGTGAAGGAGTTGGTACATGAGTAGTTTTCCCAGTTAATGGTGGGGTAGTTGAAATCACCCATTATTAGTGTGTTTGGTTGAACCCTAATATTTTCCAGTATATCAAGAAAAGAGGAGTTGGAATCCTGGGGCATGGTGGGGGATCTGTAGTAAGCTCCAGTTTTGATTGCAGTTTTGCCAAGAGTTAGTTGCACTTGGATAACCTCGGATGCATTATGCTGCGCAACTAGTCTAAAGTGTGGATATCCTTAATGAATAAGGACACATCTCCAACTTTGTTGTTCCGGTCCAGGTTAGATGGCAGAAAAGTGTGGTATGAGTTATAGCCTGGTAATGCAGGGGTGATCTCTGGAGCCTTGAACCAGGTCTCAGTCACTGCACAGATATCGATGTTTTCCATTTTAAGGAGTGCCTCGAGGGAGTGCATTTTGAGATTTAGACTTCTAGCATTGAGTAGCATTGCTCTCAGTTTTTGCTTGCCTGTTCCTGTTATGGTGGTGAATTTGTCATTTAAACCTTGCCTAGAAAAGGCACTATAGAGGCAGCAAGAGCTTTAGACAGTATTCGGAATCCCAGGGGTGACAGGTGCAGGCCATCTCTGGCAAAGCATTGTGGTCTGTTGACCATGTCGTCCCAGGCAGACAGATACTGGATCCCCTTAAAATGACACCAGAAGCTTAGCCAATTGTTGAAGTCAATCATTTTGTCCTTGTACTGCGGTATTATTCTGGACAATGGCAGGCTGCTACTCAGGGCTAGGGTCATACCTGCCTAGGCTACAAGATCGGAGAGCTCTTCCATGTCTCTTTTCATGTAGTCCAAGGAGGTACGTCTCAGGTCATTCACACCAACATGGACAATGACAGAGTCATATTTGTACTTGTGGAGTGACCTGAGTGTGTGGGTTATGTGGCAGATCCTGGCACCCGACAGGCAGCTGACAGTAATCTTCTCCTTGTTTAGCCTGGTGAGTGGGACATCAGTGTGCCTGATTATAGAGTCACCTATGACTAGTGTGTTGGGTACGTTGTTTTGCCTTATTGGCTGTGGTTGAGTGGCACACTGAGTCTGCGGGCTATGTGTCATTTGGATTGTGTTGGGGGGTGGAAGTTGCTTGCATTTCTGCTTTGGAGGTCTCTGTTGCTTGAGCAGATTATTATTGATAGCCTCCGTGAATGTTTTTGTGTTTCTATGTGTGGAATTTGGTGGTGTAGGTTTAGTGGGACTATGTGATGAATGTGGTGTGGTGCAAGGGTTTACCTTCTCCTCCTGACTGTGAAGTTCAGTCTTGGTTGGAGAGAGCTTTACCTCCAGTTTGTCTAGATAAGTGTATCTTTCACAGGTTGTAGTGTTGGGTGGTAGGTGGAGAGGATTGTCTGTGTACATAAGACAATTGCCACATTTCCCCAAGATGCCCAGATTCATCAGATAGACAGGAGAGAACAGTGGGAGCTGACCCTTGGACATACCTGAATAATAAACTATTTTCCTCTAGACAAGTGATGAAAGTAAGTACAAGAGATGTTTTTCTCTAAGCAAGTGAGGAAAGTTTTAGGAACTGAGGAGGTAGGTTGTCAACTGATGGAGAGTATGTTTTCAGTTTGCTAAGAAGTGACTTGATATAAGCTGTGGGGATGGGTTTAAGATAGAGAAAGGGGTTGTGTGGGGTAATGGAGGGGAAGTGGGGTAGGTAATGGTGTCATTTTTGGTTAGATTGCAATAGATTTAATGAAGAAGGTATTAAGATAGGTAGCAGTATTGGTGGAAGAGCTGTTTGGGCATGGATTAGGTGATGAGGGGCTTCCAGGATGTAGTAGCTTATTAACTGATTGCCAGAAGTTTTGAGGGTTAGAGTAAGGATTGTTTAGTGGAAATAGTTTTTTTTGTCAAGGGTGCCCTCTTTTTAGTTAGGTTAAAAAGCTCTATATAGGATTGAAGATCAGTGGAAATTTTAGATTTTTTTTCCATTTTTTCCTTGCACTATCTCTCGTATGAATAACTTTATGAGTGGCTTCTATTAACCAGGGGACAAAGTGTGTTTTGATTCTTATTTTCCTGGTGGGGGATAGGGAGTTAAGTGTGTCTGGAAAGATATTGTTAATGGTGAGGGCAGCTTCCTGGAGGGGGAGATAATAAAGGAAGGATGAGTTTGTCATAGTGAGTGAGTAGTTGAAGGTGTCTGGGTTAGAGTTTGAGAGTTTATGATAGTCTTTGTATGCTGGGTTTTGTATAGTTGGGGTGAGTGTCAAAGTATAAAGATGGGATGGTGGTCAGTTAGGGTATCAGGTAGGGTGGAGAGGTTGTGATAGGAGTTAGAGTTGGAGGCAAGCACTCAGTCTAGCTTTGAGCCAGAGTTGGTGTGTTTATTTAGATGAGTAGGGGCAAAAGTTAGCTGGTAGAAGCCATAGAGGTTAATGGAGGTGTTAGGGGAGTCAAGATTAAGGACATTGCATCAATTTTAATGTCGCCAAAGATAACTGTTTCATAAGAGATAGTTTGAGAGATCCATGAGAAAAAGAACTCTAAGATATGGATATTGTTACCTAAAGGATGTAGATGGAAGCAATTGCTAGTTTTTTGTGATTGTTCAGTTTACAGGTGACAATGAGTACTTTAGCTGGGTTGAAGTTTGGAAGGGTGATTGATAGAGGGTAGAGGGAGAGCTGACTAGAGTATAGAATTGCTATACCACCACCTTTTCTCTTAACTCTATCTTGCTGGAAGATGTTATAGCTGGGGGGTAGTTCTGAGTCAGATATGTGCTGCTTAAGCCTGGTTTCAAAGAGGGTGTAAATGTCAAGAGTCTTTAATGAGATCCAGGCATGAAATAGGGAGATTTTATTCATGATACTTAGAATGTTCATAGATAGAATTGATAGGCTTCTAGTGGAAGAGAATGGGAGGGTCTGTGAGGTAGTACTGGTGGTGAGGTTTAGGGGGTATTAAGGATGTGCAGAGAAGGAGAGTGGTGTTGTGGTTTAGTCCAGGGTTGGGATGTATATCACCTGATAGTAATAGATTTACAATGATTAATTTGAGAGAATAATAATGATTGTATTGGAGGTAGATTTTTGGTTTAGATTTAAGTGGGAATGTGGGTAGTTGGAATATCTTGAGTCTATACAAGGTAGTGTCAGAATGAAGAAAGATTGAAGGGGTTATAGGGTAAGAGTAGGAGGCAGAGTAGTGGTTTGGGGGTAGGTTACGGTTGGTGAAAGGTGACTGTGTGTGAAGGTGCAGTGATATGAGGTAGCATAGGAGGTAAGGATGAAAATGGGTGTAAGAGGGATAATAAGTAAGAAGCTGTAGGAATATTTTAGCTTTGGGAGAGATATATTGTGGCAGCCTATGGGTAATAAGTAAGTTGTAAGAAGATTACCTGGATATCAAGTGGTGGGGATGACTATGTGAAAGTCTGTATTATGATAAGTTAGATTATAGAGGAAGTGACTGTAGATTTGAGGGGTTTGGGGGAAGTTGGGTGTGGAAAGAAGTGTAGACAATTGGGATAGGGTATAAGTGTAGTGTATGTGGGGGTGGGTGGGAATGGGGGGAGGATAAGGGAGTGGAGTGAGCTCAAGTGAAGTGAGGGTAAAAGGAGCTGGCCAGAACAGGAGATTGTGATGTGGATAAAGAAAAGAAACAATTGGTGATGCTGGAAATACAGGTAGAAGAAGGTACAAGATAGGAAGAACAGGAATTGTTTTAAAATGTTTCTGTTTGAAAGAGTATTCGTTTTAGGCAATAACCTTTCTTTTGGGGGCGTAGTAGAATAAGGAAGAGGGAGAGGTCTCTCTTCCATTTAAAACTTATCCTTTTAGAATTAAAGAGGTAATGCTGTGGTCAGTTTCCTATTTCTTACAGAGGAAAAAGAAAATGAAAAAAGGGGGTTAGTTTAAGGAAACGATTAAAGGGAACAGCTGAACATTACAATAAGTAAGGCAGGACACTCATATTTCATCCAGTGATGTATTTGGACTGCTTAGGGGATATTTAAAGCAACTTACACATACAATGCTCCTTGATCAGACAGAGAAGTTTTCTTTTTTTTCTCCTTATGCAGTGTAGTTGTAAAAGTTCTCAGCAAGGAAATGAATCTTAACAGTTGCTAGTGCTCAGATATTGGCTTCTTATTTGTAAATAAAACTGAGAAAAAAACACGGTGAGGTTTAAATATACTGTTCTGGAAAAATGAAATGATTGATGATAGTGTGGAGAGAGAGGTAGTTGGAATGTTAGGCTAGGGTATGGAGCGAGGAGATAATTAGTGAAATATGGGAAGAAAAAAAGAGAAAAATTACAATATAGAGCAGGGATATTATTGTTAACTGTATCATGTTTGTCAGAAATAAGGATAGTTCACCTGTTTCTTCCAGACTAAGCATACTTCACATGAGCTGTTGCAAATAGAGAGAAAGACAGAAAGAGAGAGAAAGTGGTGAGTTGATTCTACAGTGTAGTCAAAAGGCATGCAGAAAGGCTGATAAGGTATGTCGATCTCTTAGGTGTTTGTGAATGCATTTTTTCAGGAAGCTTTTGTAAGCAGGAATAGAGGGAATAGAGGCATGAGGGGATGGGAATTATTGATACTTTATTCTGATCCTTCTTTATGATGGGGTAATATGATAGCCTTTATCTTGACTGAGTGGTTAATAACAGTGGTTGTTATTTATGCTGTAGCCTCTGTAGTGATTTTCAGGTACATAGTAGGTGACTCATTTACTGATAGTAATTTTGGGTTGATTTACTTTATGTTTCCATAAATGGTGGTTTGGGATTGAGCGAGTTAGTGAAATTACCAGTATTTTGCAATTACTGTTTCGCCAGGAAGTGCTCATTAAAGAGTTGTAGAGCAGAGAGCACAGAGATTACACTCTGAAATTCGGAAAAAGGCAAACCAGTTAAGCGCCATAGTGGTACATAACTGACCTTAACAAATGTTAATCACCCTTGCTAAAGTTGTTAAGGTCAGGTCTCTTGCTAGGCAGTAAAATCTGCCTGTACTGACCGGCAAATGACAGCAGCAGAACAAAACATCTAGTGACCTTAGAATATTGATAGAATAACAGGATTTGTGTCAGCATGTAGCTTCTAAAGGATATGAACTCTATAACTACAATACATTTCATTATTTAGTGACTTCAGTCCTCTGTGGTTTGTCTGAAAACCACAGATTTTATGAGGAACAAATTAAAAGTTTGAAGCAATAATATGGATGCTCTGTGAAAATATGGACAGTCAAGAGTGTAAACATGATGTACAGCATTACACTGACGTTTTATGGCTTTAAAAGCTGGCAAAACATGCCACAATTTTTCCCCTTTAACTAATAGTACATGGAGCAGATAAAGCTTAATGTACTACAAAGAATTATGCTCACATTACTGATCATAACCCTGTATTATATTTTCTCAACATGGATGCCAAGATTCACCTCTCAAGCTTTGATCTCGAGGTGAGTTTCTTGGCATCCATGTCTCAAACAGATAATAAGCGGGTTATGATTACCGACTTGGTCATAATCCTCTATGTAATGCTTTATATCTACAAAACTAGGTAGCTACTTTGTGGAGATTTACTGGGGGAGTACGTTGTGGGTGAGTGATTTTTCTGGGGTACAGTAGTCGATTAGTGCACTGTCACAAATGCAAGATACTTGCTGATGAACTGCCATCCATATTAGAAAATCTTTTTCTTGCTCTGTGAGTGTTTAGTTTTGAGTTTGTAGTGGCGTTCTTTGAATTCAGTGGAGAGTTTACCTTGCTGTGCACTTTCCAAAGATGGCTAGAATGTACCACTAAGTTCTTGATTTCTAAAAGAGTCTATGAAAGAGACTTAGCTTTTATTTTCTAATACAGAGGATTGAGATCAGGGATGCAGTCGTGGTTACCCATCTTACTTACCCGGGTTCTGAATGAAGAGGGGAAAGAAAATATTTTGTTTAACATGAACAAGGAGTCTTCCATAGGACTGGAACTCTTTGAATGAAGTATGTGTAATTCCAGTGGATTTGGTTTATATTTTTTCAAAGGTTAATGTCTTTAGTATGGGTGTTCATGTGTTGCCAGTTTGGGGGATATCAAAGTGATAATCCAGGACAGTGTCATTTGTCACCCCTAAACAGTTGGTATGAAACATAGAAGAGAGATAGAAATTTAATGTATTCTGCATAGGTATTGGAACTTAAACCTTTATTTTCTTTATGAAGAAATATTGGGACCATTCAAGCTGTGCCATATGTTTGGACAGGTACAAACCAAAGGGAACATTATTTTCAATTATGGACCTTGGACATGGAGAAAATGCCATTAGTAGTCAGCTGGGTGAATAGCATATTTACTAACAACTGTAGCTATATGTTGGTTGAAGTTACATTCATTGTCTACAAATGTGTCCTGGTCCCAGACAACTGTGTCTGTTATGAATGGGGCAAATTTAATATAGGAGCAAAGATGTCCATGTTAGCTAAAGGTAATAATACTACACACTCTTTGGCATTTTGCTTGAGACCATGGCCATGGCACCAGTTGTTATGTATGTTATCAGCATCAACCCCATTTTTCTTGGTTTGTACATGGGGTTGGGGTGTCAAATAAGGCATTACCTACAGCCAGTGCTGACACCAATGGGTAGCTAGCCCTGCCTTGGTTGTTCTTCTAAACCACACACACAAACACACATATGCACTCATGCCTACATCCAGTTTAGAGTGTCCAATATCTTTGGAATGTGGGAAGAAGCTGGAACACTTGGAGAAAATCCACATGAACACAGTGAGTATATGCAGTCTACACACAGAGAACTGAACTAGAGAACCTCTTTCTGTGAGGTGGCAATGCTACACACTGTACAACTGTATAATTCCCAGGGGATGTCTTTAAGTTTACAGTCAGCAAACGTGGTGTGCTTTTGATATCAGTTTTGATTTCAGAGAAGTAAATACCAAATAGCAAGAGCCCAAGTATTCAGCCTTGAGGAATACCACTAGCTGTCAGCTTTTTGAGGAGAGTGTGACCCCAGCCTATATTTGCTGGGTTCTGTCTGTGAGCCATTTAGAGGTCCATCAGGTAACATAAGGCTTTACATTGCATTTGCTAAGTTTATCTGCAATGACTGAATGAAGAGTGGTGAGAAAAGCTTTGGCTAGGCTGAGATAATCTGTATATATTGATTTTCCTTCAACCAAGTCCTCGGTGATTTTTCAAAGAAGTTGATTAGGCTAAGCAGATTTTATGAGGACGTTCAATTGTCTTCCAAATATGACTTGTGAGACTAATGGGTCTATAGTTACCAGGATCACTGCAGGGATCCCTTTTTTTAGGGGATGACCAGTGCAGTTCTCTAAGCCTCAGGCACTTAGACGGATAAAAGGCTGAGTTTGAATAGATTGCAGAGTGAGTCAGTAAGACCATGTTTCATATTGGCATACTATTGGGCCCCACACAGCTAGTATTTTTTAACTCTGTATGAGCCTTTATAACTTATTCAGGGGTACTGTTAAGGGGGAGACTGATAAGGGGTTCACCATGTGTAGGTCAGGTAGAAATAGAGGGAAGAAGTTTGAATTTATCTTGTCTGTTAATAGGTCAGCTACATCTCCACATATTTGGTAATATCATATGGATGATGGTCAAAGCAGAAACAAGAGAGCTATCAACCCAAGGTTCAAGGTCCTTAACAACATTCTCATTTTGAAGCAGGGTGCCTTCTGTGCAGAGCCTGCATGTACTCCCTGTTTTCATGTAGGTTTCGTCCACTGGTAGCTATTATGTTTCAACTCAGAGTAGTGCTGGATGTTGTTTCCAATGTTTCTGATACTGGTGAGGCAAGACATATGACTGTTTTGGACAAAGGAGGCAACTTTAATGTCATACTGGAAAATCTGTTTTCAAGCTCTTTGTTTAATGTTTTGAGTTTAACTTTGAGATGTGTTTTTTTAATTTGTTACTAAAGGGATACCTTGACCCCATATGCAAAAATGGGGTCGTGGATGGAAAGATGGACTAAGGGAGTGGAGCTTTTTTTTTCTTTTGTTACAGATCATTTTATGCTAGGGTTCTACTAAATAGGGTTTATTAAAAATGTGGCATTGTATTTATTGTGTATCAGGACCAATGTCTTGATGGAGGTGAGACTAGAACCTCTCTATGAATGTAACTGTGTTTGCTGTAGGGTTCTCAAGGAGAGAGAGGGTCATTGGAAACTTATCAGGTCACCACATAATTGAAGTAAATTTTTCTTAGAGAAATATCTGATGGCAGTAGGATTTGTGAGTGTTTTGGGCTGGGTACTAATTGTGAAGTGACATGACTTGCTGGTCAGACCTTACCAGGGAGGGTATAATTCTTAGTGCAAAGCATAATGGTGCTGTGTTTGTAATGACCAGGTCCAATATATTTGGTAATATCATATGGATGATGATCAAGGAAGAAGCAAAAGAGCTATCAACCCAAGTTGCAAGGTCCTTAACAACATACTCATTTTGAAGCAGGGTGCCTTCTGTGCAGAGTCTGCATGTACTCCCTTTTTTCATATAGGTTTCATACCACATTCCAAATACATGCCGTTTTTTGAATCAGGGACTCTAAACTGTCCATAGGTGTGAGTGTGAACAGGTATGATAAGGAAGCTCGACTTGATAACCTACTATATATCCCCTTTACCTTGTAAACTTCACAGATAGTGGTGTCTGCATAGTCACTCTTGGAGCCAGCTGCTTTTTGTGAGAGAGAGAGAGAGAGAGATGGAGAGGAAGATTGTCTCTGCTGTATGCTGGAGGGAGGGTACCAAATGAGATAATATTGCACTTTTCAGCATTTAATTTAATGATTTGAGTTAGTCTTCAGACTGCTGGAAGCTTGGAAGCTTGAACAAAATTACTACATTTTGCATCCAGAAAAGTACATTTAAACTACTTTTAAAATACTGCACTTATCTTACAATTTAAATAAGTTTTGCATGTTTCCTGTTGTGTTTGTTCTGTATCTGAAGTTAAAGTTATTAACTGAACACATTTTTATAATTGCAGTGGTTTATATTATAGTATTTTCAAGTGGTTTCTGTGTTCAATCTAGGTGTTTAAATCAGTTCTGAGTGGGCTCTCGTTTATTGCATTTTTACTGTCTCTCTTGTGAATTTGAAGTTACTACAGGTATAAACTGGTTTGGGTTTTACACTATCCATTGTTATTTCTCTGAACTCTTAAATGTATTATCAGAGTTGCTGTTCTAATTCTTTATTTTAGTCACTTTTCAGACAGTATCCATAGTTATTTTTCTGAGCTCTTAAGTAGATTACTAGTATTGCATTGCTCATCTAATTACATGTTGTAGTAAATTGTCTAACCTAAAACAAAAAGCCAGTTTTGGCCAGTTGTGTGAGTGGTAAATAGAGCTTGTGATAATTAAGCCCCCCTCCCCATTGTACTCTGAGGTATGACCTACAAGCTTTTCATTAAAAAGGAAGAAAAACACTTTATTTAAATTTGGCTTAAATATTTCAAGATGCACTTATAGTGACCATGTGGTGATACCTTTTTATACTTCTCTGCTTAATGTCCATGGTTTAGCCAAAAACGTTATCTGTTTGCCCTTTATTTAGTTTGTTCTGGGACTTTATCTTGTAACTTCATTTGCAGCTGTGTGAAGATTGTGTGTTACTGCAAGATTTTGGCATTGTTTATGCATTATACTGCCCTTCTATTTATAAAAGTAGAATTACCATGTTTAGTCATTTATTACAATGTTACTGGTACCTCGTCCGGTGAATTATTCTGTGGTAGGATTGCAGTAGTGGCAGTATTGTGAATTCTGCCCAAGGATTTGTGCTTCAGTACTTTTTGTAGCTGTACATACCTACTTAAAGTTGATTTCCAGTGCCTTTCTGTTTAGCTTGATACTGTTTTTAACCCTCTCCTTTGACTTTGCCTCAACCTCAGTCATACATTAAGCTAAAAGTTTCTGAAATTGTGACCATAGGACTAGAGCTTCAGTTTGATTTTTCCCCAACCTTCCTGCTCTTCTCTTCATGTGGTTTTAAAAGGGATGCATCTCTGGCTTCTGCCCCTTATGGCATTCTAACTTTCAAAGTCCCTCCCTCACCTCTTTCGTTGCTATTTCCAGTTGTGCAACTTATTGAAGTACTTCCTCACCCATTGTTTTCCATACATCCATAATACTAAGTGCCCACCAAACAGTATAGCAATTAAATAAACCTCCCTCACAGCAAATTGCCTTCAGCACATTAAACAGCACTGCTATTAAATCTTAGCTCATCTAACCTAGTCTAGAGCCAAGCCCCTAAGACGACCCAAGGAGACCAAGGAGTCCAAGACCTACAGTATCCCACCAAAATGCAGGTCCAGAGAACATGGATATGCAACTTCTAAATGTTTGTGTAACCAGTTAGGTAGATATGGGTATCCTGAGACAATTTAGCAATTGTCTCATGTTCATAGACAAACATTTCATTCTTAAAGAAACAAACACAGTATGTGAGAAATGCACATATACAATTTCAATGGAGGCAAAAATCTTGCATGCAGACAAAAAGGAACTTACACAATGTATCCATCACATAGTATCCATCACACATACATACAAAAACCTATTTTGAGGCACTAAAATGCAATCTTCCCAAAACTCAAAGTTCTCCTAAGCCTATAAACGGCATTCTCTAAAACACTCACCAAATCAACACCAAACACCATCCATACTCCTACACCTAGTGGAGCCCCAACAGCAAAGCCCATCAGGCACTCCAACACAGTACCCAGGGCTCTTGTTATAGGAAATCCCATTGTACAACACACAGATGACCCACTCACCAGAATGAAAAAGGATATGATAATGGTGAATTGTTGATATGGAGCCAGGATCTGTCAAGTTGCACACGCACTCAAGTCACTACACCACAGATGCCTGTCTGATTCTATCACAGTGCTTTAACTTATTTAATGTAACAGTTTTTCTGTATGTATGTATAGAGCTTTTCTCCCCAGGCCTCCACTGAAAATGGACAAGTATCCAGTCGGACTATCCCGTCAACAAATGTAAAATAAATAAATAGTCCACGTGGGCATTAATGACCATAGACATACTTCCCTGTATTATATGAAGAGAGACATTGTTGATTTCTCTAAATATGTGTCTCAGGCAACTATGTGACTTGCATTGAGCAGCATTCTACCTTTACCAAGGATGAAGCCACAATGCAAGCAAAAAATTATTGACTTAAATAATTAGCTTAGATTCTGGTGTCTTTCCAGGGGAATTTGATATTTGTCAGCATGGGAAAACACAGTTTGCAAACCATGTTACTTTGCAAAGGATGGTCTGCATCTGTCTCCCCTAGGCTTCTGAATATTGGCTAAAACTTTATCCAGCCCCCCTTAGAGCCTTTCTAGGCAATGCCAAATTGACAAATCTACTGCCACAGCAGATAACACCAAAAGAAACCTAAAGATGTTACTGCTCAATGCTAGGAGCCCAAGCAAGAAACTCAACTCCTTACAAGCTGTCCTCATTTTAAAGAATATAGACATCTGTGCCATCCAACAGTGTAAGGTTTCAGTGCCTTCCATACATTTAGACCATCAGATGTACAAACAGGGATAAAAGGTGGAGGAGTCTGGATCTGTATTAACAACAAGCGTAGCTTTATGTTGGTTAAACGGGATGCTGCCCTGGAATTTATCAATGTGCAAATCACCATAGACAAAGTCCTAGTGGGAGGGTGGTGTAATGGTTAAGGTGCTTACCTTAGAAATGCAAGGTTCAGGGTTTGATTCTCACAGGGGGTAATTGGCTAGGCTTAAAGTAGTCCATGAGGGCAGTTAGCCTAGTAATAATCTATGAATCTATGAATCTATAACATCTTCTCACCAGCTATAGTCTACTCTCTGTGTCCTTAGAATCCCATAGCTCATACCTAGACCTACTGGAGGCATGCTTCATTAAAAAAATAACCTGTTCAGGTGTGACTATAACTACTCCTCTATAGATTGAGAAACATAGACTGTCTAATACTCACAGGCACAACAATTCCTGGACTTTATTAACAGAAATACCCTTGACCAGATAGTACACACACCATCCACAGGTTCAAACATACTGGTCTTGCTACACACCAGTTTGGGAAAGCGCTGCACCCCCCGCCATGTCATGTCCTTGCTGGTGAGATTGGACCATAAAGATGTCTCCTTCCCTATAAAACTCAACTCTGTAACCCCAGTAAACCCTGTCACAGTTAGGAGTCATTCCAAAGCAAGTAATAGTCGGACAAAATGGTCCTTTAACATTCTCAGTCTGCTCACAGCTGACATGGATTTGCTTGGGAAATTAGAAGATGGATACACAGAATATCCTGCGATCAAACAAAATTAACAAGGCTTCCATGAAATTCCTCCAGTGATGAGCCTGCTTCATGGTACAGACAGATAAAGCTCTGACTGTAAACCAGATAACTGGGTATTTAGACCCCAGAGGTGCCAGTGACAGAGGGTCATTCTGAGTTGCTAAAGCTGGCTCACCTATCACATAGGAGGTATGGTAGATAGGATTGTTTCAATACTGATACCTTCAGCTATGTGAGTATGGGGCAGCCCAAATAGCCAGGATGTGTATACCCATCAAACAATAAAGTGACATATTGTAGCCTGGATTTGGTTAGTGCATGTTGTCATGACACCAGCATTGTGGTCAGTTCATTCTGGTCTGCAAAAGGGATGATTAGTGATGTAGCACATAGCAGAAAGCCCTCAATGCTGCCAGAATGATAATTATTTCTAATAAGGAGTATATAGATTCAGATGTTTGGTAGGCACAAGATATAAAAAGCCAAATAAATAAATAGATAGATAAGTTCTTGCAGGTGATATAGAATGGTAGCTGTCGATACACTGTTATATATTTTCCTGAATCAGGTAAGCCAGTCTACTTAAAGGTCTTTATGCACATCCATACCACACAGGACTAAAACTAAATTGGTTGCTTCAGACCTAGACCCTGTAATCAGCGAGGGTAAACCTTTGGTTATCTATATAATAAAATTGCATCAATCAGTAACATAATTTTGAAACTTTCACATGCTGACCTTTTTCATGGTCTTCTGGTTTATTGAAAGAACTGTGTAGCTTGTAACCACAGTGTACCCTGCTGGAAAAGGGCAGAAATGTGTATAAACTATATGCCTAGGCAATGTATGTTTTGATGGTAAAGGCTGGAACATACAGAGTTAACTTGCAAACCCTCAAGAAAAGTAAAGAGTTTTACGATGGTGTTTATCTCAGCTAGAAGACAGAATGTTTATAGACAGGAGTTCTTTCTATTGTCTGGAAACAGAAATAATTACAAGTTACAAATATAAGTGTTTAACTTCTAGGCAAACTTCTGAGAGAGAAGTATTTGTGACACAGAGGTGCTAAATTTTTAAGTTTCTGTTAGCCTGGGAACTGAAGGCAGAGGTAACAAAGAATGATATAATCTGAGATAACCCAGCAGTAATGTCTGATAGTAACTTAAGAACTTTCTCAGAGAGTGAGTCTGTGCATTTTGTATTTGTCTTTGGTCCTAGAAACATTCACTCAGTGCTTCTGCCTGTGTGTTGCTCTGTAAGTAAGATTTAGATTACAGTGTTTTCTCTTAGAGATAGCTAGGAACTTAGTAAGACTAGTTTAGATGTTTTCTGTATCTAAGTGAGACTGTCCTGCAATGTTGTTTTAAAATATTCTATGTGATTGTGAACTCTGTTGTCACTGTATTGAGCTATTAAGTATTGTTGCATGCTTTTATTATTTATTATTAAATATATTTAAACCTTTTACTTGTGGCTGGTTTGTTTAAAGATATTTAAGCTCTTTGGGTACTTGAATATGTATTTGGTGACACTGTATAGGCTACTCCTAGATAGCCTTAAAAGTCTTGGACACACTTACCATTTGGATAATATTAACATTACACAGTAGAATTGGTCACCCTTTGGGAAGGTCCTTATTGTAGCTGATAAGTGTGGTTGGTGGCAGCTGGTACTACTTTTTAGTCTGGCAGAAGTGGGCATAGCAATTGAACCTGTGCCAGCCTTCCCTAGGAGTGTCTGCGTGTTTGTATACAAATCCAATCTCAAAGTGTGTGTGTGTGTGTGTGTGTGTGTGTGTGTGTGTGTGTGTGTGTGTGTGTGTGTGTGTGTCAGCTACTTGTCCAGGGACACGAAGCACTGGTTGAACAGAGAGGATAATGGAGGTTTTCACTTGACCACTCGGCTGAGATCTTAACTCTATAGCTGGGCCAGTGGGGAGTCTTATTTGGGATCCGGAGAAAGAGGGAGAAACCAGCCCCATACTGACCGTGATCTCTGTGTGCTCTTAAGGGAAATTGTACTTTACTGTGTGTGTGTGTTTGTTATCCTCCCAATGTACACATCCCTCACCAGTGCTAGTGGTGAGGATTGAGGCTCCTTGATTACTGGGCCAGTGCAGGTGTGTCACATATTAATTGTATGGCAGTGGTGGGATAGCCACATCACATATTAATTGGTTGATAGTGGTGAGATAGCCACATCACATATTAATTGGGTCATAGAGGTGTGGATATTGAATTCATGTAGGTTGTGTACAGTGATCATTGATGGTATTTGTACTCTTAATCAGCCACACAGTGAACATTCAGAGTTCATATCACAATTGTTTTATTTTTTTTTTTTTTGTTAGCTTAGTTAGTCAGGGAGAGCAGGCAAGCATGTCTGCAGAGTAGTATGGCAAGCTGACAAGGAGCCAGTTGTCCGAGATATGCCAGGCTAAAGGTGCATGCCAACCTGACTAAGGCAGACATGATTGCAACTTTAGTCACAGCTGCATCAGAGAATAGCAACCAGAAGGACAGTCAGACTGGCCATGATGATGTACAACGCTTAGAACATGGAAAGGTCATCCTTTCCACAGAGGACTTAAAAATCCATCTGGAGTTAAAGAGCCTTGCAGTAGGGAGACTGAGGCATCTAGAAATGGAGGAAAATGAGAAACTGCTATTCCTGGAAGCTGAGGAGAAAGAGAGCCATAGGCAACATGAAAAGTAGATGCCGACTATTCACCAGAGTCATGGAGGTAATGGAGAAGGGAGTAACTGAACTCCTGAGGCAACAAAGGTCAGTAAATTTCTTCCACCATTTACAAAGGGGGATCATTTTGATAGTTTTATTCATATGTTTGAGATGTAAACAGTATAGTGTTTACTAAGGGCTCTGGGTACAGTTCCTGACCCCCTTACTCCATGGTAAAGCTGTAACTGTTCTTTCCAAATTGTCTGATAATTACTACTTAAATTATAATGTTGTAAATAATTGTTTGCAAGATTTTTTTAAGTTAACAATTGAAGTGTATAGGAAAAACTTTCATGAGCATAGATGCAAGGCAGATGAAAGTGTGTATGAATAGAGTATGTTGCTGAAATAAGCACTTATTTTCATAGGTGGGTGAGTGGATATCAGGTCAACACTTTTGAAGGGCTGTCAGAACGTTTGGTGAGGGAGCTTTACCAGAAAGGCTCATCCAGACTCTGCTACACTTTGCTGTGAAGGAAAGGTTAGTTTGCTTTTATTTTTTGTATTTTGTATTACTTTATTGCCTTTTTATATTTTGAATACTGTGGTTTGTTTTCTTTACCTTGTGTTTTATTTGCATTCTGCTTTAACAGCATATTAAAACTTAAAAAGAGACCACACCTCTGTCTCTTCTGAGACAGGCAGAAATTAGAACTGATCAATTAAGGACTCATTCATAAGATAGAAGAGGTCACTTAAGGTTAATCATTTCTGAATTGAGGGGGTGGAGCAAGGAACTAAACCTTCTATTTAAGGGGTAAAATAAAACATTTCAGAGCTTTACCAGAAAGGCTCATCCAGACTCTGCTACACTTTGCTGTGAAGGAAAAGTTAGTTTGCTTTTATTTTTTGTATTTTGTATTACTTTATTGCCTTTTTATATTTTGAATACTGTGGTTTGTTTTCTTTACCTTGTGTTTTACTTGCATTCTGCATTAACAGCATATTAAAACTTCAAAAGAGACCACAGCTCTGTCTCTTCTGAGTCAGGTAGAAATGTTTTCCCGCCCTCCCACCCAGTTACAGTTGTCTTGTTAAATACCACTGTCATTCTAGTTGCCTGCCTCTTATGTTAATCCGACCATATATCTCATTTGCTCTCCACTTTCACTGGCTTGTGTGAGTAATCACAAAATCATAATTTTTGAAATCCCTCCCCTTCAACTATTTAAATGTTTTGGCCATCCTACTGTATTCCATAGTACCAGAATACAAAAGTGACCACCCCTTTCAATCCATCTTGCTGTTTTAAAAATAGTAACTCTCCACTAAACCTTAACTTTTTAAACAGGTAAAACTTAAGTTATCTACTTTCACATCTAACTTCTTTAGTGCACACTGCAGTGTGCATTTTTTTCATCTAACCTTTAAGCATCCCTGTGACTACCACTTGCTCTAATACATGCTGGAAATCACTAGGAAGGCTTAAACTGATACAAGCACTCAATTCTCCTTGTTAATAAGGAGAAATTAATATTAGGCACTAAACAGCATATAATTGTAAAGTACCCTTGCTAAGGTAAGGGAAAACAGCTTCTGTACTTTACAAAAAAAAAAAAAAAGCACCAAACCAGGCATGTCCAGGGGTCAGCTTCCGGTGATTTCTCCTGTCCACCTGGTGAATCTGGGCATACTGGGGCAATGCAGCAATTGCCTCATGTACTCAGACCACCCTCTCCTCCTATCACCCAACACTACAACCTGTGAGAGATGCACTTACATAGCCAAAAATGGAAGCAAAGCTCTCTCCACCCAGGATTGTGCTAGACAGTCAAGAGGAGAAGGTTAACACCCACACTACACCTCAAGCAACACACAGCCCTTCTAAACCCACACCGCCAACACCCACATATAGCAACACTAAATCCACATATGCTGAGGCACTTAACTGTAACCTGCCCAAGCAACAAGGACCTCTGAAGCTGAAACGCAAGCAAACACCAATCACAACCAGAGTGTCACATAGTTCACAACACCAGTGTGCCACCCAGCAATAGCGCCTAAGGCAAGACAACGTACCTAACACTTTAGTCATAGGTGACTCTATAGTCTGGCACACTGATGTCCCACTCACCAGGTTGAACAAGGAGAAAATTACAGTCAGCTGCCTGTCGGGTGCCAGGATTTGCCACATAAGGCATGCACGCAAGTCACTCCACAACAAGTACAAATATGACTCTGTCATTGTCCATGTTGGAGTGAATGACTTGAGATGTACCTCCTTGGACGACATGAAAAGAGACATGGAAGAGATCTCAGATCATGTGACCCAGGCAGGTATGACCCCAGCCCTGAGTAGTATCCTGCCTTCGCCCAGAATTATACCACAATATAAGGACAAAATGACTGACTTCAACAATTGGCTAAGCTTCTGGTGTCATTCAAAGGGGATCCAGTATCTGTCTGCCTGGGACAACATGATCGACAGACCACGATGCTTTGCCAGAGATGGTTTGCACCTGTCGCCCCTGGGATTCAAGTTACTGGCTAAGGCTCTTGCCACCCCTATAGTGCCTTTTTTAGGCAAAGTTCAAAGGACAAAACCACCACCGTAACAGGTACAAGCATGCAAAATCTGAAGGTAATGCTACTCAATGCTAGAAGTCTAAACCTCAAAATGTACTCTCTTGAGGCACTCCTAAAAATAGAGAACATTGATATCTGTGCAGTAACTGAAACCTGGTTCAAGGCTCCAGAGAGCACCCCTGCAATACAAGGCTACAACTCTTACCACACTTTTCGGCCACCCAACCAGGACTGAAACACTAAAGTTGGAGGAGTGTCAATATTCACCAAGGACACTCACACCACCAGGCTAGTTGCCCAACACAATGCGTCTGAAATTCTCTAGGTGCAACTAACACTAGGTAAGACTGCAACCCAAATTGTAGCTTGCTACAGATCCCCCACCATACCCCACGATTCTCACTACACCGTTCTAAACATACTGGAAAATATTAAGATAGAACCAAACACCCTATTACTGGGTGATTTTAACTACCCTGCCATTAACTGGGAAAACTACTCATGTACCAACACCTTTCCTCAACGGTTCTTGGAATTCATAAATTCCAAAGCCCTGGATCAACTAATCCATAGTCCATCAGGGGCTCCAATATCCTAGACCTGGTCATTACCAACATGGGAAATCGATCCTCCACACCTATGGTCACCCCCTCATTAGTCAGGTCTGACCGTAAGCTAATCACCCTTAACATCTACATTCCACCCCCACCCTCCAGTAAGGAAACCTCCATAAAAAACTTCTTCAAAGCCAATTTCATGCTTCTCAAGTCAGAAGTGACAAAGTTCATGACGCCCATGCAGACAGGAACTGAAAGTTAAACTTCTGAATCCTACACTAAGGCACTGTACAAGCACATCCACTCATGCATGAATCATACCATCCCATCCAAAAAAAGGAAGCCAATCTGGTGGTTCCCTGCCATAAACAAACTTTACAACAAAAGGAAGAAACTGTTGCAGAAAAGAGGAAAATCCCAGGATGCAAAAAACTCCCTTACCAGTCTCAGTAAGAAACTGAGATCCCTCATAAAATCCTCCAAAGCTAGTTATGAAAATAAAATTGCCAAAGATTCCAAAGACAACCACAAGACATTCTATAACTATGTCAAGAATCTAAATGGCAATGCTCAGATCTGCTCTGAGCTAAAACAGAATGGCATTAAATATACTGATCTCAAGGATATTGCTAATATCCTGGCAGATCGATTCAGTGCCAACTTCACCCCCCCCACCCCCTAAATGGCCCACCTCAATACCGGAAGACTGCCAAATTCCGGTAATAACGGCCACACAGGTAAAAAACACACTCTCCAAAGCTAGGAATACAGCATCCATGGGACCAGATGACATCCCGGGCTGTGTACTACATGAACTACAATATGAACTGGCACCTCACCTAAGTGTCATGTTTAATCATAGCCTCACCTCAGGTTTTGTGTCCACTGAGTGGTGCAGAGCTGCAGTTATCCCACTCCATAAGTGGGGATCCACCTTGGATCCCAGAAACTACCATCCCATCAGTCTGAAGAGCCTTATCTGCAAGGCCATGGAGCGTATTATCATGGAACTTATAAACAAAGACATTGGCAACCTTCAAACACTGGACCCCACCCAGTTTGGGTTCGTGAAGGGCCGATCTTGTCTCCTGAACCTGATTGACTTCTTCAAATCAGTCTCCAGAGCCATGGACAAGGGTAAAATGGTCCACATAGCCTATCTAGACCTTGCCAAAGCCTTTGACATCATACCCCACTCTGGAATCGTAGATAAACTTACTAAGCTGGGCATAAATCCCTACATCACCCAATAGGTTGCTAACTGGCTTACTGATAAAACCCACACTGTAAAAGTAGCCAACTCCAAATCCAGCTCCAGACAAGTGACAAGTGGAGTACCTCAGGGTTCAGTCCTGGGACCACTCTTGTTTGGCATATACTTCTCTGAAGTACAGGCCAACACTTAGGGACTCTGGCTAACAAAGTTTGCAGATGACTGCAAACTGGGAGCCATTATTGAATCCCCAAATGATGTGGATACTCTACAAAAGGGCCTTACAAATACAGATGCTTGGTGCCAGAGCCATGGGCTCAAGCTCAATGCCAAGAAATGTATAGTTATCCCCTTTGGGGAAAAACATGTACCCGTGAATTACCATATAGATGGCAGTACACTAAACACTGAAAATGTGATAAGAGACTTAGGGACACAGGTGGACAGTGGTCTCACCTTCGATAACCACATCACCACAACACTCAGGAAATCCTTCTATGTGGCACACCTCATCACTAAGGGCTTTTCATCCAGAAAAAAGGAGGTCATTGTCCCACTGTACTCATCCCTCATTAGACCCATTATAGAATACAATGTCCCGTTTGGTATGTACCTCTCAAGACATCTGCAACAACTGGAAAGGCCTCAGAAATACCTCACTAAAAGAATCACAGGCCTGAAGCAGATGGCCTACGCTGACCGCCTTAAAAAACTCCAGCTATACTCTGTCACATATCATCTACTCAAATGCGATCTCTGCTTAACATACAAGGCCATGTCAAACCCAGAGCTGCTGGACATGCTACACTTAAAGAAATCCCAATCCCTCAGAGCCACACACTCTAGGGATCTAAACCTTGTCATCACAATAAACAAAGCATGCTGGAGGGATAGTTTCCTGACCCAGAGACTCCCCAGACTCTGGAATAGATTGTCCATACATGTCAAGCAGAGTGCCTCTTTGGCCCTCTTCAAAAGGAACCTTGACAATTGGATGGGAGAAAGGAAATTCACCCCATGGATCATGTCAGTCTCCTTGCTAGACAGGGGTCCAGGGAAGTAAATAGTGTGGGAAGAAATAGCCAGGGAATTGTTATGGCTAGGCTTGTATAGGCCCTAGGGCTGATAGCCTAGTACCAACCTATGAACCTATGAACCTATGAACAAGCCCTTAGCACTTTGCCTTAGGACATGAGAATCTGGTTAGCTGGTAGACAATGCTCAACTGCAGATGAGTTAGGGAAAAGGGAGTAAGTACCTAGTAAGCAGGGCATCACTGCACAGGAAACGGACAGCCAGTGCTGCTCATGGATCTAAGGGAACCCATGGTGGGCAGCCCAGACTGCCCCGACAGAGTCCGCCAGTAGCAGGGGAAGCCACTAGTCCAGGTACACATCCAGGACCTAGGGTTAAATGTTTTAAATGCAACCATGTAACAAATTGATGTCCACAGAGGCAAGGTGGGAAACAAAAGGTGGGAGAGCCAGTAAGTGGGAATGACAAAATGCCAACAGTGGGTTGTCTGGAGACAACAAGGGTACCAAACTACCATCCTGCAGATGTCCTGATAGGGAATTATTCTGATAATGCAGTACTGTGTATGCATGCAGTTACATGCAGTCAGGCTTGGAATGAAGCATGTGGGTCTGGTAGCCTGGAAGAGACTCAGACAGACCACACACTTGCAGCCAGGACTGGTGAGATGGTTACTTCAGGGAGGGAGGTACCCTCTAGCAGAGAGACTGAAGGTGAGCCACAGTTGCTTGTGGGTACTGATGTTCCCTGGGACAGAGTGACTGCAAGGGCAGAGGTGAGTAATAGTACCCAGGCTGACAATGAAGGACCGCTCTCAGAGGATAAAATACTTCCTGTGGAAGGGGAGCTGGGAAGGGTTACAAAGGGAGAGAGTTTAGACAGGATCTTTCACAAGACCTGAGGAAGGTAGCTAGTGAGGCACCTGATTTTCAGGGAAAGGAGGACTCTGTATACTGGGACAACGGGTTAATGTATAGAGAAGGACCCCTGAAGAATGGCTAGAGGGTGAGAGAATACAGCAATTAGTCCATGATATTTTCTTTGCAGGTCATATGGCATACAGTGTACAAAGAGATGCATTATGCAGAACTTCTATTGGCCTGGGATTTCTAGAGATGTAACAGGGTACTGCAGGACCTGTGAGCAGTGCCAAAAGGTAGGCAAGGAAGGAGACAAGGTGAAAGCTCCTTTGATGCCTTTGCCTGTGATTGAGATGCCATTTCAGAGATTAGATATGGATATTGTGGAGCCTCTGAGTACCCCAAGTTCCACATGGAAAAAGTATATCCTAGTGGTAGTAGATTATGCTACCAGATACTCTGAAACAATGGCTCTGTCCTCCATTGAGGCAAAAAGGTGGCAAATGCCTTTTTAGAGATTTTCAGCAGGGTAGGTTTTCCAAATGAAATACTGACTGACAGAGGTGCCAATTTCATGTCAGACCCCCGCTGGTGTGTAAGTACTGTGGGGTGAAGAACCTGAATACCACCCCCTACCATCCCCAGACTAATGGTCTTGTTGAGAGGTTAAACTCTACACTCAAGACAATGCTACAGGCATTTGCAGACCAGTTTAAGAAGGTGTGGGACAAATATTTGCCCCCATCTGTTGTTTGCTTACAGCAGGGGTGTCAAACTCAAACACATAAGGGGCCAAAATAAAAACACATAAGCTAAGTCGCTGGCCAAATTTTTTCTTAATTTTTTATTAAGATATATCTAAGACTAGTAGAAGTAAAGATACTTCATCATCCTGAGAGACCATATCTCATACCATCCTGGTGCATTGCTCAGTGCACAGAGCATTGAATTCCATCAGCGCAATCACTATGTGCCTTAGCAAGGTGCATTATTCATGTTCTGAAAATAACAAAAAGCAAAAAACAAACTGTAAGTGTACTATAAGCAAAAAAGTTCAAAAACTGTTTTTTTAATACATTCAAATTTAGGTTTTGAAATTGCTCACCTACTTGTTTTCTGGCCAGATGTCTGAGACCATTTTCCCCTGGTCAGTGAGTCAATGTCTGGTTTTATATCTTGTGCTGTGGCAACCCGCAAAACAGTGTGGAGGTTTTCATCAGTGATGCATGATCTGTGCATGTTCTTGTTTAGATTCATTATTGAAAACATCTGCTCGCACAGATAGGTGCTCCCAAACATGGACATAACATGGGCAGCATGAAGTCTTAGCTGTGGCATCAAGTCAGGGGGCAGTAGATGGTAAAAGTCCTCTATCTGGACATCCTAGAACTTTGCTCTCAGGCCACTATCAACTTGAAGCTCTATCAACTCCATCTGAAGGTGACGGGGTAAACTGTTGATGTCGGCTGTGAAATGATTAGCAAAGATGTCAAAGCCACAGTGCTGTGCTCTGAAGTCAGAGAAGTGCTGACCAAACTCATCAATTAACTGGCTCACATTAATAGCCAACCGAGCACAAGGAAAAGCAGTGGATAAGGAGGCCGAGATACTCTGACAAACAGGAAAGTGGTCAAGATTGTCCTTTTCTAGTTGGGACTTCCATAAGAGAAGTTTACGCTAGAATGCTGTGATCATATCAGACACCTTCGTGATGAAGAGTTCCTCAGTGACAGAGAGGTCAGTCTTCATCTGTATCAGTATTGTCTGTGCATTCATCGACAGCTAATGAAAAAGCTACATAACCGTGTGCCTCTTCAGCCAGCTGTGTTGTTAGATTTCCTGCAAGATCTCGAACTCGATCTGCAATGGTATTTCTTGACAAACTGACATTTTGGAAAGTCTGCATCTGGTTAGGGCACACCTGCTCACACACTTTTAGCATGCACTGCTTCAAAAAGGCACCCTCTGAAAAACACCTGGAAGCTCGGGCAATTTCTTCAGCCACAATATAGCTAGCTTTCACTGCTGCATCATTTTTTGCTGTAGCTTTAGTAAATATGTTCTGCTGCGATTGCAGTTTGCTTTTTAATTCTTGGACAATTTTATGTCTTTCGTGAAGTGTATATTTAGCATACTTAGCTCCATGTTTGGTTTCAAAATGCCTACGTATATTGTACTCCTTCATCACTGACACCACCTCATAACACAAAATACACACCGGTTTGTCTTTGCGAAGTATAAACATATATTCGCTTTCCCATCTTTCACTAAATTGTCTCCCTTCTGCATCAACTTTTCTTTTGAATATTTTGATTACCAGATTCACCGATGTTGGCCTTGGGTAGATGTGTTCCATCAGGGATGACACTCGCCACCACATTAGAATCTAATGTTACCATTTCAGCATCTTCTATCTAAACTAGGTAGGAAGTGCACCACTCTGCATCAACTTTTCTCTCTCTTTTTTTTTTTTTGTAAAGTACAGAAGCTGTTTTCCCTTACCTTAGCAAGGTACTTTGCAATTATAGGCTGTTTAGTGCCTACTATTAATTTCTCCTTATTAACAAGGAGAGTTGAGTGCTTGTATCAGTTTAAGCCTTCCTAGTGCTTTTCGGCATGTATTAGAGCAAGTGGTAGTCACAGGGATACTTAAAGGTAAGATGAAAAAATGCACACTGCAGTGTGCACTAAATAAGTTAGATGTGAAAGTAGGTAACTTAAGTATGGGCATAGGGTGAGGGGACCTCTAGATTTCATTTAAGATGACTGGGAGGGTGATTGTGAATCCCACAAGGAGTCTGTTGTGGCATATGTCCTAAACCTTAGGACAAGGCTCAGGAAACTCATGGGCTTGGCCCAGGAGAACCTGGCAGAAGCACAACAGCAGAAAAAGATCTGGCATGACAGGAATGCTCAAACTAGAGAGTATGCCATAGGGCAGCAGGTAATGGTTCTCATTCCTGTCATACACAACAAGCTGCAGGCAGCTTGGGAGGGACCCTACAAGGTGGTAAGGAAGGTCAGTGATGTTAACTACATGATAGAACTCTTAGGCAGAGGGCAGGGGCACAAATTGTACCATGTCAACATGATGAAATCTTACCATGCTAGGGAGGCTCTTGTGCTGAGTATTTACAGTGTATTGCAAGAAAAGTCTGAGGAGGATCTGGTGACCGATCACCTCAGTGAGGCTTGGACTGACACCTCAGTGGAAGGGGTAGCAATGTCCCAGCAGTTATCCCCTACCCTGGTGCGATAAATCTGAGCAGTGTCACAGGAGTTTGGGGACATGTTCACTGGGAAACCAGGGTGCATCCACCTGGTGCAGCACCATGTGGATACAGGACACCAAAGGCCTATTAAGAAGGCCCCTTATAGGGTGCCTGAGAAAGTCAAACAGACTGTGAAAGAGGAGATAATGAGATACAGGAAATGTTGGAACTAGGGATAATTTAGTAGTCTAGCAGTGACTGGGCCACCCCAGTTGTTCTGGTACTGAAGAAGGATGGCAGCACCAGGTTCTGTGTGGACTACAGGAAATTAAATAGTCACACAGAGTCAGATGCTTACCCCTTGCCTAGGACAGATGAAGCCCTAGAGCAGCTGGGTGGGGCTAAGTATCTTACCACCATTGATCTTAGCAAGGGTTACTGGCAGGTGCCCTTGACTCCCAGTGCTAGAGAGAGAGAGGTCAGCCTTTGTGACTCCTTTTGGCTTGTATGAGTTCACAAAGATGCCCTTTGGGATGAAAAAATGCCCCAGTGACTTTCCTGATGCTAGTAGATCATATCCTAGCAGGAGTAGAAGATTTTGCCCTTGCTTACCTAGATGATATTGCCATCTACAGCCATTCCTGACAAGAGCACGTTCAGTATATCAGGGAGGTACTGGGCAGACTACAGAGGGCAGGGTTGACCACTAAGCCCAGAAAATGTCAGGTGGGTATAGCAGAGGTCTCCTACCTGGGACATGGAGTGGGGAGTGGGGAGATCAGGCCAGAACTGGCCAAAGTGGAAGCCATTCAGGCATGGCCTGCACCTGTTACCAAAAAGTAGGTGAGGGCATTTTTAGGGTCAGCAGGGTGCTACAGAAAGTTTGTCCCCATTTATAGTACCATAGCTGCTCCCCTCATAGACCTGACAAAGAAAAACAGGCCAAATAATGTAGTGTGAACCCCAGCACATGAGCAGACATTCCAGAAGCTTAAAGGAGCTTTGGGAGGACCCCGTATGTTAGCTAGTCCAGAGTACAAAAAATAATTTGTTGTGCAAGTGGATGCTTCGAACCATGAGGTGGGGGCTGTACTTAGCCAGATTTCTTCAGAGGGAGAAGAGCACCCAGTGGTTTATTTCAGTCATAGGCTCTAATCCAGGGAGGAATGGTATGCAGCTGTAGAAAAGGAATGTCTATCCATAGTGTGGGTACTGCAGAAACTTCAGCCTTATCTGTATGAAAGAAAATTTACTGTAGTTACAGACCACAATCTCCTAACATGGTTACATTGAGCCAGCCAGCAAAATGCAAAGTTACTAAGGTGGAGCCTAGGGTTGCATGCATATGATATTACAGTGCAGCACCACAGTGGGGTTAGCAATGACAACGCAGATGGGCTCTCAAAACAGGGAATGGGGTAAGGTAGTCCCAAATAGGCTCAACCCTCTCAAGCAATGTTTTTCAAGGGTCACTTGAAAAAGTAGCTTGAGTTTTTTTTGGGGGGATTATGAATACTGCCAGCCCAGCTAGCTGGAATTTTGTAAATAATTCTGTCATTTGTGAATAGTAATATGATTTGTATGCTTGTCTTACAAATGTAAGATAACTATATGTTATGTATATATTAAACTACTGGTGCAGAAGTGTGTGCTGAACTGTATGTTCAAGAATGTGACCACGGTGTACCTTGCTGGAAAAGAGCAGAAATGAGTATAAACTATATCCCTATGCAAATCCTAATGCCATAGCACATGCTGAGTAACACACCCAAGGATTGGCATGCAATGGAGCCCTCAAAACTGCCCTGTCCCTCCTGAAATCACTGCTTCCCTGTAGAATTCAGTCTCCCCTAGGAATATACCACCAGATCATGAACTTTAGCATGCAGCCCTGCACCCATCTACCAAAAGAAAGATGAGCAGACAGGGGCACAACACTCCTTCCTTTGTCTCTGGCAACTCCAACAGGTTTAACTGGTCTCCAGGAATGATATTATGTCTTGATCCTTCTGTATCAACAAAGCTGTCTGGAACTGAATACAAATGTTAACATAAAGAGTACAATACAACACTTGAGAAAGAGGAAACTCAAATAATGCTTCACAGCATTTATTTATGCATTTCATAGTTTTACTAACTGGGTTAGTCACAATAGGCCACTGACTTATTTCCAGGGAGGACACAATGGTATTAAGATTTCTGACAGCTCATTCATGAGTGGAAAAGCGCCATCTGTGATACTCATTGTGAAAATAGTTTCTTTGTAAGATTGGGGACACAGTAAGAGATGGTGTACAGTAATGCTAAGTGGTACAATATAAGAAGATCACTGTGGTAACTGCTGTACCTGTAACCCATTATGCATAGCATTCAGGTGTAATGCATTATACATAGCACTGAGCTGTAACTCATTATATATAGTACTGTACCTGTATCTCACTATACATACCAATGATATTTAACTCATTATACATAGCACTATACCTATAACTCATTATATATATACTACTGTACCTGCAACTGATTATACATAGCAATGAGCTGTAACTCGTTATACATACTACTGTACCGGTAACTCAATATACATAGCACTGAACTGTAACTCATTATACATAGTACTGTACCTGTAACTCACTATACATAGCAATGAGCTGTAACTCATTATACATAGTACTGTACCTGCAACTCACTGTGCATAGCACAGAGCTGCAACTCCTTATATATAGTGCTGTACTTGTAACTCACTAGAAAAAAATCTGAGGGTAATGTTACTCAATGCTAGAAGTTTAAACCTCAAAATGCACTCACTCGAGGCACTCCTTAAAATGGAGAACATCAACATCTGTGCAATGATAGAGACCTGGTTCAAAGCTCCAGAGAGCACCCCTGCATTACCTGGCTATAATTCATACCACACCTTTAGCCACCTAATCCGTAATGAAGCACTAAAGGTGGAGGTGTGTCCATATTCATTAAGGATAGCCACACCTCCAGGCTAGTTGCACAGCATAATCGTTCCGAGATTATCCAAGTGCAACTAACTCTGGGCAAGACCGCAATCCAAATTGTAGCTTGCTACAGTCCCCCCACCATGCCCCAGGATTCCCACTCCTCATTTCTTGATACACTGGAAAGTATTAGGGTACAACCCAACACCCTGATAATGGGTGATTTCAACTACCTCACCATTAACTGGGAAAACTACTTATGTACCAACTCTTTTGCTCAACGTTTTCTGGAATTCATAAATTCCAACGTCTTGGATCAACTTATTCACACCTCCACCAGGGGCAGCAATATCCTAGACCTGGTCATTACCAACATGGGCAACCAGTGTTCCACACCAGAGGTCAGTTCCTTGTTGGTCAGATCTGACCACAAGCTAATCACCCTAGACATCCACATCCCGCCCCCACCCCCAATTAGGGAAACCACCATAAAAATTTTCTCCAAAGCCAACTTCACACTTCTTAAGACAGAAGTGGCAAACTTCATGACACCCATGCAGATGGACAATAGAGGTACGACTGATGAATCCTACACAAATGCACTTTATAAGAATTTACATGAGTGCATGGATTATGCTATCTCTAATAGAACCAAGATGCTATCCTCCAAAAAAAGGAAGCCAATCTGGTGGTCCTCTGCCATAAACAAACTCTACAACAGAAGAAAGAAACTGTTGCAAAAAAGAGTAAAATCCCATGACTGGAGGAACTCCCTGGTCAACCTCTGTAAGAAGCTGAGATCCCGCATAAAATCCTCCAAAGCTAGTTACGAAAACAAAATTGCCACTGACTCTAAAGACAACCACAAAGCATTCTATAGCTATGTCAAGAATCTCAGTGGCAACACTCAGATCTGCCCTGAGTTACAGCACAATGGCACTAAATACACAAACCAACTGATATTGCCAACATCCTGGCAGATAGGTTCAGTGCTAACTTTACCCCCCTCTCACCCCCTAGAGGGCCCATCTCTATACAGAAAGAATGCAAAGTTCCTATAATCACGGCTGCACAGGTAAAAAACACACTCTCCAAAGCCAAGAACACAGCATCCATGGGACCTAACAATATCCCAGACTGCGTTCTACATGAACTACAGAATGAACTGGCACCCTACCTAAGTACCATGTTCAATCATAGCCTCACCTCAGGCTTTGTGCCCACTGAATGGCGCACCATGATGGTTATTCCACTCCACAAAGGAGGAGCCATGACAGACCCTGGGAGCTACCGCCCCATTAGCCTGACAAGCCTGGTCTGCAAGGCCATGGAATGTATCATCATGGAACTCATAAACAAAGACATTGGTAATCTCCAAACTCTGGACCCTACCTAGTTCGGATTTGTAAAAGGCAGATCATGTCTTCTAAACCTGATTTACTTCTTTGAAGCAGTCACCAAAGCCATAGATGAGGGTAAGGTGGTTCACACAGCTTATCTAGATCTTGCCATGGCTTTCAACACCTTCCCCCACTCTGAAATTATAGATAAACTCACTAAACTAGGTATAGATCCCTATGTCACAAGATGGGTTGCCAACTGGCTCATGGACAGAACCCACACTGTGAAAGTAGCAGACTCCAAATCCGACTTCAGACCAGTGACAAGTGGAGTACCACAGGGTTCAAGCCTGGGTCCTCTCCTGTTTGGTATCTACTTCTCTGAAGTACAGGCTAACACAGAAGGTCTTGGCTAACAAAGTTTGCAGATGACTGCAAACTAAGAGCCTAATCAAAACTCCTAACGATGTGGACATACTACAAAAGGGCCGTACTGAGACAGATGCCTGGTGTCAAAGCCATGGTCTGAAGCTCAATGCCAAAAAATGTATTGTCATCCCCTTTTGTAAAAACTCTGTACCCATGAGCTACCACATAGCTGGTAGTCTACTTAACACCGAAAATGTAATGAGACCTTGGGACACAGGTGGACAGTAGTCTCTCCTTTGATAATCACATCACCACAGTGATCAGGAAATCCTTCTATGTGGCTCAGCTCAGCACAAAAGGTTTCTCATCCAGGAAAAAAATATGTCATTGTTCCCCTCTACTCATCACTCATTAGACCCATTATAGAGTACAACGCCCCTTTTGGTATGTACCTCACAAGACATCTGCAATAACTTGAAAGGCCACAGAAATACCTCACAAAGAGGATTACTGGCCTCAAACAGATGCCCTATGCAGACTGTCTCAAAAAAATCCAGCTTTACTCCATCGCATATCGCCTACTCAGAGGCGATCTCTGCCTAACATACAAAGCTATGTTAAACCCAGAGCTGTTGGACATGCTCCACTTAAAGAAATCCCAATCCCTCCGAGCTACACACTCTAAGGACCTAAACCTTGTCACCATAATAAACAGAACATGCTGGAGGGATAGATTCCTGTCCCAGAGACTTCCCATGCTCTGGAACAGACTACCTACCTATCTCAAACAGAGCTCCTCATTAGCACTCTTCAAGAAAAATCTTGATGATTGGATGGGAAATAGGAAATTCACCCCATGGATAATTCTGTGGCTCTGCTCAACAGGGGCACAGGAAAATAATGTACTTGGGTGGCAAAGCCAGGGTACATTTTTGGCTAGTCTTATATAGGCCCTAGGGCCAATAGCCTAGTACCTACCTATGAACCTATAGGAAGGAGCTATAACTCATTATACATAGTACTGTACTTGTAACTGATTATACATAGGACTGAGCTGTAACTCATTATACATAGTTTTGTACCTGCAACTCACTATGCATAGCACAGAGCTGCAACTCCTTATATATAGTACTGTACCTGTAACTCACTAGACATAGGAAAGAGCTGTAACTCATTATACATAGTACTGTACTTGTAACTGATTATACATAGGACTGAGCTACAACTCATTACACATAAGCACTGAGCTGGCTGGCTGAATACCAAATAATTTCTCTTGTTCTGTTTATGTTACTGTGGGATATAAGAGATTATGAGGCATTTTACATTCTATAACCTAAATATATTTTTTGAGCTGGCACTGTTCAGATGGAATCTGTTCCAAGTTTGGCTTTCTCCAATGTACATTAGTCCGATGGAGAAGTACATTTAGTCAAGATGTCAGCTTCATTGTGTTTCTTGCAGTAGAATTGTTGGGGGGCAGTTCTGGACATGGTGCAGATTGTACTGGTTGCAGAATCTGTGAGGGAAGTAATTGCAGGGAAATTGATTAGGAAAAGACTTTCACTGGACTTACTTCATGTCTGCAAGACAAATGGTATGAGATATACTCGATCCAAGGACCTAAACCTCTTCTGCAATATTGCACATGGTAGTTTGGAAGGTCAAGGGTGTCTTGCAGAGTATAGCATTGCTAAGCAACAGACTCATCCATATAAAATAAAGCTCATTCCTGACCACATTGAAGTGTAACTTGGATCAATAAATGGAAAAATAGGAAATTTACCGAATGATATCCCTAAATGTTTTACTCCAGTGCATGGGTCTCTTCCAAATATCTATATTTTGATCTAGTAGTTATCATTAGGCTAATATTTAAATATAGATCTTAAACAGGGCAAGGTGAATCTAAACTCCAGTCGAATAGGTTAATTTTAAGCACGAAACTGGAAATTTTGCTAGCCCGAAAATTGCCTGCAAGAGCAGTTAGCCATGTACTAACCAATGAACCTATAAGCCTGCAAACCAATCAACTGTCTTCAAAGTGCATAGACCTCAATGGTCAGTGTTATTTAGATATGGGTGCAATGTTAACCAATAAAATGGACTTTGGCTAGATGCTATGGACTGTGATGTTATGTGAGTGGTAAGCATGTGTATCAGTTCTGAGTTGCACCTGAGGATTAATGCTTTTAGCTACATATGGTTTCAATTGTATTGTTTCAGCCAGTATAACTCTTGTTGAGCCTGGTATGATATAAAGCTGCATAATGCACAAATCCAATAATGAACTGGGACACAAAGGTTGCTATAAACTCCTACACAATGAGACTCATCAAGGCACATCACTTTATCAAAATGTTGTCAAAGAAAATGTTTAATACTACTGCTCTGAGCCTTACTGTAGATACACATCCTGCTGTGCTGCAAAGAACTGACTCTGCATGCTTGTTTGGAAAAATAATCAAGTTAATTTCATAGAGCAAGGAGTCCTTGTTATGCTGACTAAGCTCTGAATCTAAGACCACTGCCAGATTACAGACACACTCCTGAATGAGGCTCTACAGGAACCCTAGTCAACCCTTATCAGACTTTGTAACTATGCAATGGCTAGCCAGATGAAAGGGTATTTTATTTATTTATGTTATCCTTTGTTGACCAGAGTAGTCCCATTAGATTAGTGACCCCTTTTCAGGGGAGACCCAAGGTGGTATTCTTACTACTGGGGAAATCTGGCCAGAGCATCATGGAACTTCTCTTACTCTCTTTCATAAGTGCAGTGGGAGCTTTTACATCCACCTGAGCTACTGCAAGCCCAAACAAATGGGACATTGAATTAAAGCCTCAACTGAAGGGTGGATACTAGGGAAGGTAGCACCCCTCCATGTTGAAAAGATGTCGATCCAAGTACCTGGAGTGGGAATAGAACCCATAACATTCTGGCAATGTCTGAACAAAGGCAAGTATGAGCTAACACTGAATGAATCAGCTAAGATTTATGTAAGCATTTTTCCACGTTACTGTGAGAAAATGTCCTCTACAAATAACAGTCTACAAAATAATAATAAGAGGCAAACTACAATACCTGCACAAACTGCAACACTGATTAGCATCAGCATGTAAACTGCAGACTTCATGTTGATATCAGACTCCTGAAAAAAGACAGAAATTATATTTTGTTTTGATGACAAATGTATTTAAAAAGAAGAAATTATGTGATGAAATTAAAACAATAACTAAGATATGTAGTAATATCTACATATTATCTAGTAAGCTTTGTGTTGCATATTTAGAAACATAAATGCAATCACATTTTTATAACAGTACTTTCTAAATATTATTTTGCTGGTGATTTTGAATGTGACTTGTCTTCTAGCAGGCTATTCTCAGAATTTAAAGAATGTTGCAGTGTATAACACCTGAGCTGATTCAACAAACATAAATGTGAAAAATTAAAAAAAAAAAAAAAAAAAAAACAAGTACAAGGATACATTGTTGCCCATATTACTTAGCCCTGGGGTTTATTTTTGGGTTATTTTCATATCATTCCTAATTACAAATTAACTTAGTATTTCTTGTTGCGAGTAATTGAAAGGTACTCAACAATTATGTCATGTTACGAGCTGAACAAGTGTTGGAAGGACATAAATTGTGTAGTTTGCATCTCATCTTATGTTGGGTGTGCACACAAACACCAGCACATGTGCACACACATAACACAACTGAAAATTGTTTCCCTACAGGTGATCTGTGTCTATATGCTTTAAGATTATCTCCCTGATCTCATTTCCCTGTGGTTACCTTTCCATAGTCATGTTTGATATTACAATACTTTGTGAGCTCACACTATATTAAGCTAATGTGTTTACCTTTGGAGGGTATTCATTGTTCTTCCATGGTTGTGTGGCCATAGAGTTTGTATATTTAAATAAGGAGGTGTGTGTGTGTGCGTGTGTGCGTGTGTGCGTGTGTGTGTGTGTGTGTGTGTGTGTGTGTGTGTGTGTGTGTGTGTGTGTGTGTGTGTGTGTGTGCGCACGTGCGTGTGCACACGCACGCCCACATGTGTGAGTGTGTGTGCGTGTGTGTGTGGGCGGGGTTGTGGGGGGTGCTTTTACATGGTTTGGAGGAAGGTTTTACTCCTACAAAAAGCATGTGTATTTAGATAGATCTAGGAGTTGGTTTAAAATCCTTTAAGATCAACAAGTTTGCAGTTGGATGATTTGTATGGGATATGATTTATCCGAGTGGACAGATAAAATGCATCAGTCTGTTAACCTGTATAAATTGTTAGTTTTGCAGATTTTAGAGCTGCTAGATCAAAGAGTAATAATTAATGTACCCCCCCCCCCCCCGCATCTGTTTGTCTACTGTTTGACTCAGAGCACATCACTTAACCAGACAGTGTTCCTGGGTCATGCCTAAAAAGATGCTTATGTCTAGTGACTTTACCTCAATAACAAATTAATAAAAAAATGCAAAATGTTCTCTGTAGACTGTATAATAGTCAGTGTCTCAAATGGTCATCAAGAAATCACCACAGAAACATCTTTTAGATAACTGCTTTCTGATTGGGGCAACATAGACGCATCTATTCACTGCGTTATGAGATACCAACATTCCTTTCAGTTTTTAAATTCAAATTCATGCCAGTGTACCTGCTAACTTCACTGTGTGAAACAGCTATGAGCAGAACAAAGAATTTTCCAATTCAGATAACTTTAAAACTAAAAAGACCCAGACGTGCTGCGACCATCATCTTATTTGTTACAAAACTCTATGTAGACTGAGTAGAACTTTATACATACATGCTTTTAATGCAGTTGTTGGGTAGGGGTAGTTGGTGATGATCATAGACTCACTATGCAAATAACGACCATCTAACCAAGGTCAGTTAGGGAGCACATGTTTAACATGGTAGGCTTCTAAAGGCCCTAAAACCATTAGCCTAGTAAACCCCTATGAACCTATATTAAGTAGTAAAGAAATGTCTGAAATGTTTTTCTTTTCATTCTTTTTTACTAAACAAATATGGATAGGTTTAAAACTGAAAAGAAAACAGAATACTACATGTACAAAATGTGTTCCATGTGATGATTTGTACTTTTGTGTAAACATGCAAAAAAAAAAAAAAAATCAGAAAAATCATTCCCTATTTCTTGAAAAACATGTGAAAACTATAAAGACACAAGAGGATAATAGATCACTGTGAGTATAAAAATTATTCAACATCTCATTACCTATAAAAATATAATGTCTAATTGTGTTTGCTAGTTATTTCTCAAAAAATAGGAAAATACAGATTAATAATGGTTACGACTTTTAAACTATTGATGACTCAAGAATGCTGGCAGTAATAAAAGTGCAAGATATTCATTATACATCAAACTAAAATGAAAGACAAGTATTTACATGTATCATTTAAATATTTTTTAATAAATCCATTAGGAGCCCCTTATTTCACACCTGACCTTTTTTCCCCACAAATATGTTATTTTTACATTTCCATGTTAAAGATTTTTCATATGCAGAATGTGTAATGAGACACATGAAAGTGTCAGAAATATTTTTCTCCAGCAGTTTTACTTTAGAAATTCAGTTGTTGCTTCATCTTTTGTGAGTTCACATAATGATGTTTCACTCAGAGAATATATATATATCTTTAACTGTCTCATAATAATTGCCTTTTTAACTCTCTGTTTTTATTTATTTATTTTATTTGACATTTGTTAACTAGGCTAGTCCAACTGGGCAGAGACCCTTTTTCAGCAGAGACCTGAGGATAAAAGCCCCAAATATTCAATAGAACATTACAGCAGATAAAACTGACAATGATTACAGGATTAAACAAGATAAACATATCTAACTTGAGATAGCTAATATAGAATAACAAGGTCAATTTCTTTTAACAGGTGATTACAAGCTAATTGTAGAAAAAGAACAAAATGTACATATTACAAATATGAGAATAGTAAGTTATAAAAAAGACAGGATAAGAATATTGACAATTATGAGGCAGAATAGGAAGATCATTGTAGGGAGATGACAAGTGTAGAGTGAAAAACAGAAAAAAAGAAAAACCCTAGGTAGTAGGTAGATGAGAAAAGCATCATGAATAGAAATATTAGTGTGACAATACCGTAAATGGAAGTTGAGAGCCATTAGTATGATTAGTAAAATTTATTGATAAGTAGGAGATGGGAGGTGAATTGCGGAGGACGGGAAGATAAGTTATGTTGGGTCATTGCAAGGGCATGACCATGACTTGTGGAGGGTTTCTTTTAGAGGTATTTTAAAGTAGCTGAAATTAGTCATACTTCTGACTTGTAGTGGTAGTTTGTTCCAAACATTTGCGACAGAAAAACTGTTATCTCTCTCTCTCTCTCTCTCTCTCACTCTGAAAGCAGGCACATCTGTTTCTCTGTCACACACAGATGCACATCCATAGAGGCACAAAATCTGTATACCTTTCAGAATGTAACCAGACTAACCATATACTGTCTTCTGCACAACATAATTAATATTAAAAGGTAGCTTGTATTGAATAAAATCAGTTCAGCTGTTTATCTTACAAAATATTATTTATATTGATGTTTGCTGGAGAAAGAAAATGTATGATTTTACTTCACTAGGTGTGTGATAAGAACCATTTGATAAGAATATATATGCTTAAAAATGTGCAAGAATTTCCATTAAATGTATGAAGCATTATGGATCCTTACCACTGGTACTGAAGGCACTTTATACACCCCCAAAAAACAAAGACGTACAGTACCTGTACCCTATATAATTACTGGAAAAAGAATATGGAATAAAATGTGTTGCCAGGTAGCTCAGCTTCCAGAAAGTAAGTATATATCATGGTACATACCCTATTATTTAATATACAAGTATATGACTTCAAACAACTGTGTGGATTTAGTAAGTATTTAATAAGAACCAGAACATTAAAAATAGCCATCACTGGAAGAAGCAAAACTACTTCCTGTCTCAAAATATCATCACATACTGATCACCATCTCTACCAAATGAGTTTATGAACTTTAAAGTATTACTCTTACTGAATCATTAACATTAGTCTACAAAGAGCTTTGATGACTGAAACTGAAGTTGTCAAGATATTTTACCTAATAAGTGAGCACTCAAAGCCAAACCACATATTTGCTTCTGTAGCAAGGTTGCAATTTCAATCACTGAGCTAGTATGTAAGCAAGGAACAGATCAATCTCACTTTTTAAAAGGCATTTGTAAATGTTAAAACCTGATTGGGCATAAAGTAAAATATTGGGCTGATAATAATGCATAATGCCAATGTCAAAATAAACAAAAGATATATTCTTTACGAAGTGGAACCATTCTGTTCAAATTAAGTGGAAATTAATGCCTAAGTAAGATGTGCTCCACAAGCAGCACCTTACAATTGCTGCAAAAACAATTTTCCAACAGTTCCATTCAAAGAAGTACACTGTGGGCATTTAGAAAAGTGCTTATTGCCACAGAATAGTGTTATGTTGTAAAAATATGAAAATTACCTGATAAAATGTAAAGCAGAATAACAGAATTCCCAGAAAAGTACTACAGTGCCAAATGTTTGTTTGTTTTTTAAAAAAAGCACTCACACTCATGCAGATAGTCCCACACACTAGTGGTCTCATTGTTGGGAAGACCAGAGGTGGTATTTATACCACTAGGGGAAATTTTCTGAGGGCATCAGAGAATTTCATTTACCTTGGCCTTTTGCCTTCACAGGATTTAACATCAGCATTTAACCACATCTACTTCTTTTATACAGGTACAAACTCTATTAATTCAATTTAATTTAACAATCAATTACACAATAGATCAATTAAATAGCTTTCTAATAAATTCTTATATATAAAAATATATAAAGTATAAATGCATAAAATTTAAATAACCTATTAAATACTACATATAAAAGCACACATTAACTTCCTGGTTTAAACCCCTTGGGGATAATGTCCTCTATTTTAATGTCATCTTCATCGCCAACTCACTTAATTCATTTAAATAGTCACCTCTCCTAAGAAGAAAAAGTTGTGCTAATACACAGAAAAATTAATCTGCATTTGTACCCCCATGAAATTTAATAAAGTGTTCCGCTGCTGGACTTTTTAAATTCTCATTCTTTACATTCCCTAGATGCTCCAAAATACACACCTTAACCTTATATTCAGTCTGACCCACATACCAGGCAGGACACCTACAGTTACACTCTATAATATAAACAACTCCATTCGACTCACAACTAAGAAAGATAATCAGGAATATGGGAAATGAGAGATGTTGTGGAATAGCTTTATTCTGTGGAAATACAGTAAAGATATTAGATGTAATTTTAGCAAAAATGGGAAGATTAACAATTGTAGATTTAAAATGGAAAGAAGAAGTATATAGAATTATAACATTATATGCTTATACTAACTGTAAAGAAAGGGAAAGCTTATGTCATCAGATTTTAGACTATATAGTGATAAATATGAATATTATAATAACATGAGACTTTATGATTTAAGAGGCAAGTGTAAAAAGAAAGGAAATGATATAAGAAAAATGTTAGAAGTTATAAGATGTGGAAAGTTAAAACTTTGGGACAAAAAATCATGGCCTTACAAAAGTTTACAACTGAAGCAGATTATTTTATAGTATCAGAAGGTTTAGTTATATAAGAAGGGGAGGTAGTTGAAAATGGATTGTCTGATCATTTTGCAATATGGCTAGAGATAACAGAAAACAAGGAATAAATAAAAATAGGCAAAGGAATAAAAAGGATAAACAAGAAAGCATGAAGTGAAGAAGGCAAGAAATTAGTACTACAGTTATGGAAACATCATATTACCATGAGAGCATTTTATAAAAATTGGTCTGAATGGTGGATGATTTTTAAGGAAACATATAAAAAATGTTTTTTTATGATGACAATATGATGTGAGAAAAGTATATAAAAAAGTATAAAATAATATATAATGATGCATTGGAAGATTTAGAACATAATGATAGAAAGCACTTTGACAAAGAAAAATAATTATATGGAACAAATCAAGAAAAAATGCAAGATTGTTATATAAGCAAATATATATTTTTACAAGGAAAAGAGAAGAAGTATTGAGTTACTTAAGCAGATTAGTAAAGGAAGACGGCAGTATAATGAGAGAAATAAAAAATGTAAATGAAAAAACAGAAAGAACTCAGGAAAAAATTATGAATAGTATAGTACAATATGTACAAGAAATATTTAAGGAAAAAAAAGAAAGCAGTAAAAACATAGAAAGTAAAAAAGTTAACAGAAAAAGAGAATAAAGAGTTGGAAAAGGAGATTTCTTTAAATGAGCTAGATAAAGTATTAGAACATGTAAATGTAGGTTTAGCTGCAGGCTGAGATGGAATAGGCTATGAAACAAATAAAAAATTTAAAGGACTGGCAAAAAAAAAAGGATTTTGAATGAATGGTTACTGAAATTGGTACACCTTGTTTGCTGTAGCATAGACTAAATCCAGGCCTGCTGAATCTAGCTTTGTTTGCATGCTTGTTGTTTGTTTATTTCCCTGAAACGCTAATTTCACCTAAAACGCAGCTTTTCAGCACTTCTGTGGATCCCTAGTGATATCTGCATTGCTTACTGTACTTATTTCCTTGTTTCACTTGAAAGAAAGTTACTGTTTGTCATTTTTGCATTTAAGTTACCTGTAACACATTGCATTTAAGTTACGTGGCACTTGCTCACTAAGTCAGCACTAAAAAATTAAAAGCACTACACCCTCACAAACTCCCCTTGAGTACCTTGTTCCCCATTGGCCCTTTTTTTCAATTATAAAGGAATTCCAAATACTATTCTAGCATGTCCAAAGGTCAGTTGTCAATCTCCTCTCCGGTCCAGCTGGTGAATCTGGGAATCATGAGGCAATGTTACAACTGCCTCATGTACACAGACAACCCTCTCCTCCTCCCAACAAATTCCAACACATGTGAGAGATGCAACCATATAGCCAAACTGGAGGCTAAGCTCTCTCAACTCAGTTCTGGCGTAACCAGTCAGGAGGAGAAGGAAACCACATTCACTACAATTCCAGTCTCACATAGACCTACCACGACAGCAAACCACACTCATAAACATACAAAAACATACTCGGAGGCTTTAAATAAAAATCTGCCTAAGCAGCAGAGACCTCCAAAGAAGACATCCAAGCAACCACTACCCCAAAACAAAACACGTGAAACACATAGCTCACAAAGCCAGTGTGCCAAACAGTCACAGTCCTTAAGGCTAAACAACACACCTGATACACTTGTAATAGGTGACTCTATCATTAGGCACACTGACATCTCACTCACCAGGCTGAACAAGGAGAAGGTCACGGTGAGCTGCCTGTCAGGCGCTAGGATCCGCCACATAACACAAGCACTCAGGTCACTCCAAGGCAAGTACAAATATGACTCAGTCATTGTCCATGCTGGTGTGAATGACCTGAGACATACCTCCCTGGACTACATGAAAAGAGACATAGAGGAGCTCTCTGAGCATGTAGCCCAGGCCGGTATGACCCTGACCTTCAGTAGCATCTTACCCTCACCAAGAATGATGCCACAATATGAAGACAAGATGATCAATTTCAACAATTGGCTTAAGTATTGGTGTCATTCAAAGGGGATCCAATGCCTGTCAGCCTGGGATGACATGCTCGACAAGCCACGATGCTAAGCTAGGGACGGCTTGCACCTGTCACCCCTGGGCTTTTGGATATTGGCAAAGGCTCTTGCTACCCCATAGTGCCTTTTTTAGGCAAGGCTCAAAAGATAAACCCACCTCCATACGTATCACAAGGCATAAGAAACTAAGACTAATGCTACTCAATGCCAGAAGTCTAAACCTCAAGATGCACGCACTCGAAACTCTCCTTAGCATGGAGAACATCGATATCTGTGCAGTAACAGAAACCTGGTTCAAGGCTCCCAAGAGCACCCCAGCACTACCAGGTTATACCTCATACCATGCTTTTCGGACCCAAAACTTGGACCGAACCACAAAAGGAGGGGGAATATCAATATTCATCAAAGATACCCACACCTCCAGGTTGGTGGCACAGCATGAAGCATCAGAGACTATCCATGTGCAACTAACAGTGGGTAAAACTGCCTTCCAGTTTATAGCCTGCTACAGACCACCCTCCCAAACCCAGGAACCCCACTCGGCTTTCCTGAGAACACTGGAAAATATGATGGTCTCTCCAGACACCATTATACTGGGCGACTTCAAATACCCAAACATAGACTGGGAGCATTACTCTAGCTCCAACACCCTAGCCCAAAGGTTCCTAGAATTTATAAACTCAAATGCTATGGAACAACTTGTTACCACTCCCACAAGAGGGGAAAACATACTGGACCTGATCATCACCAACATGGGGACTCTATGCTCCAGACCAGAAGTGTATCCCTCACTGGTAAGATCAGACCATAAACTAATCTCACTGGATATTCACATCCCGGCTCCATCCCCTGCTCAGAAAACCACAGCGAAAAACTTCTCTAAAGCAAATTTCACACTCCTCAAAACCGAGGTGGAATCCTTCAAAGCCCCCGGGCCTGTGGAAAATATGGCCCAGACCGCAGAATCCTTTATAAATGCATTCTATGAACACCTTCAGGAATGCATGGATCATGCAATTCCAAATAAAACCAAGACCCAATCCTCCAAAGCCAGACATCCTGTCTGGTGGACCCCAGCCATAAACAAACTATACAATAGAAGGAGGAGGCTACTACATGATAGAGCAAAATCCCAAAAAGGGAAGGCATCTCTGATCAGTATTAGCAAAAACCTATGGGCACTCATAAAATCATCTAAGGCCAGCTTCGAGAGAAAAATTGCGCAGGACACTAAGGATAATCACAAGGCTTTCTTTAGTTATGTTAGGAACCTGGGTGGGAATTCCAAGATATGCTCAGAATTAGTCCAAAATGACAAAAAATACACGGAACCCACAGACATTGCCAACATCCTAGCTGATAGGTTCAGCGCAAACTTCTCCCTCCCCTCCCCACCAAAAGGGCAAATATTTATCCCAGCAGAGTGCTGCCCCCCTGACATCTCAGATGCTCAGGTAATAGCCGCCCTCTCCAAAGCAAAAAACACAGCATCAATGGGACCAGACGATGTCTCGGGCTGCATCCTACATAAACTCCAAGAAGAGCTAAACCCAAACATAAAACTACTGTTCAATCTCAGCCTTACTACAGGATATGTACCCAAAGAGTGGCGTACAGCAACAGTGGTCCCTCTCCACAAAGGTGGTGCCTCAACAGATCCTGGAAACTATCGCCCCATAAGCCTGACTAGCTTGGTCTGCAAAGCTATGTAAAGGATCATCATGGACCTCATAAATAAAGATATTGGGGACCTACAGACACTGGATCCTACCCAGTTCGGCTTTGTTAAGGGCATATCCTGCCTCTTAAACCTGGTCGATTTCTTTGAAACAGTAACCAAGGCCATTGACGAGGGGAAGGTGGTCCACACAGCCTACCTGGACCTCGCAAAAGCCTTCGATACAATACCCCACTTGGGCATTATAGATAAGCTCACCAGCTTAAATATAAACCCCTATGTCACTAGATGGGTTGCAAACTGGCTCAAGGACAGAACCCACATGGTTAGAATTGCTGGAGCCATGTCAGACTCCAAACCAGTTACAAGTGGCATCCCACAAGGCTCAGTCCTTGGACCTCTCTTGTTCGGTATATATTTCTCGGAAGTACAGGCCAACACGGAAGGACTGTGGCTGACCAAGTTCGCAGATGACTGCAAACTGGGTGCCATAATCGACTCTCCAGCCGACACAAGCATCCTCCAAAAGGGCCTCATAGAAACAGACAACTGGTGCCAGAGCCATGGCCTCAAGCTAAACGCCAAAAAGTATATAGTCATCCCCTTTGGCAAAAACAAAGTGCCCACAAATTACCACATAGGTGGTAATCCATTAAGTATAGAAGAAGTAATTAGGGACCTGGGGACCCAAGTTGATAGCAATCTCTCATTTGACAATCACGTGGCCAAAGTGGTTAGAAGAACATTTTATATATCCCACCTAATCATGAAGGGATTCACATCTAGATCAGGGGAGGTCATCATGCCTCTTATCAGGCCCATAATTGAGTACAATGCCCCTTTTGGGATGTACCTTACCAGACACCTGCAGCAACTGGAAAGACCCCAAAAGTACCTCACCAAGAGGATCAAAGGGCTCAAACAGATGCTGTATGCTGCCCGGTTAAAGAAACTCCAGCTCTATTCAGTGGTATACCGCCTGCTCAGAGGCGATCTGTGCCTGACGTATAAAGCCATGTCCAACCCGGAATAAATGGACATGCTGCACCTCAGAAAATCCAAATCCCATCGAGCTACATGCTCGAGAGACTTGAACCTCAGTACTGAAATAAATAGGACATGCTGGAGGGACAGATTCATAACCCAGAGGCTCCCTTCACTCTGGAATAAAATCCCAGTCCAGGTTAGGCAGAGTCCCTCATTGACTCTCTTCAAGAGAAATCTTGATGAGTGGATGGGAGATCTTAGGTTTACCCCGGGTATCACTTCTGTGTCACTGTTAGACAGAGGCACAGTATACTAATCTCGAAAAAGGGCATAGCAAAATTAATTTAAAATGGGTGGCGAAAGCCAAACACACTCTGGCTAGGCTTATAAATGCCCTAGGGCAGATAGCCTAGTATGAACCTATGAACCTATGAAGGTTTTATTTATAAAGAATTATGTAGTGGAATACTTAAATTCATATGGAAGAAGGAAGATAGCAGACAATTAAAAACTGGAGACAAATAGTACTGAATAATAATCGTTATAAGATCTTTATGAAAACAATAAAAAAGAGATTTGAAACTAAAATGGAAACCATTATGGAAGATAGCATATATAGTATAAAGGGGAAGGGCCTTCAAGAATTATTAATTCAGAGAATTTGTGTACAATATTATGAATATAAAAGTAGAAGTGAAAATCATGACACAATTGGATATAAAATCTTATGGGTAATAAAGAAATAATATAATATAAGCGAGAAAATTAGGAAATTATGTATGTCAGTGTATTGTAATAATAAAGTAAAAATATTGTAAATGGCTGGTTAAGCCAAGAGTTACATATGCAGAATGGTGTAACACAGGGATGTGCAATGAGTTTCATACTCTTTGCATTAGTTATGAATGTGATAGTATGTGAAATAAATTACAAAATGAAGGAGGTGGGTAATATAATACCTGAAGGATTAAGAATTCCAATTCCATTAACCTAAGCAAATGGCATTGCAATAACTGCCAAAAAACAAAATTTGGATAAAAGAAGTAATGACTTGCATAAATGAGTGTCTATATATGATAGGGATGGCTTTAAATAAAGAGAAAAGTAAAGGGTTATGTGATGGAGTAAACACTGTGGGTATATATTTCACATTTAATGAAATTGCTGTGTAAGGTATAACATTTGGGAATAAATATATAAGTAGAATTGGGTGGGGAAAAACAATAGAAAAAATAAAGCAAACATGTCTTTTCTGGAGAACATACAAATTATCATTCAGAAAAAAGGCTTATTTGATAAATTCAGTACTGATGGGAAAATAGCGTACTTAGCAAGTCTATTTTTGTTGCAAACAGTATTTGAAAATGAATTATTGTAGATTTTTTTTTTATTTATATGGGGTTCTAGATTAAACCCAGTAAAAAAAATAGTTTTGTATGTAAATAAAGAAGAAGGTGTTTAGGATTAATTAACTGAGTGGTATACACTGCTTCATTAAATTTGTGCAAAGTGTTAAAGTGAGTAAATGAAAAATATGACAGATTAGTAGAAAAACTGTATAAATACAAGTATGATAAAATTTGGGCATGGTAAAAAGAGTAAAGGAGGAAAAAGAGTGTATGAATGAAGAAATAAAATGTTATCAAGAAAAATATTTTGTGGAAAATAGAAAGTAATTATATAAAAATATAGAAAAGTATGGTAAAATAATGTATAGAATAAAACATTTCTATGCAAAACCATGGGAAAGTCTAACAAATGAAAAAAATATATAGCAATGACAATAATAAGTAAATTATGCAACCAGAAAGAATGTCACATTTTTTTGTGGAGACTGGCAATAAATAAATTGCCAGTAAAAGAAAATATGACATATAAAAAGAAAAGTGATAGAATATATTTACATCGTCAACAAGAAGAATGTGTTCTTGAAATGTAAACGAGTAAAAAGTTATGACGAAAACTATGTAAAGAAATTTTTTTGAAGATATAAAAGAAGTAGATAAAATAGACATGGAAATAATTAAATATGGATATTAGAAGAGCAGAAGTAAAGATAATATTAAAAGAATAGATATGTTATTTTATGTTATATGGGTACTATGGAATGAAAGTATAAATGAATTATGTTTACTGGTAAATGTGTTTTAGCAACAATACTAAGTAAAATTAGATGATGATTATGGAAAAAAAGTAGGGGTCTAATAGGGATGAAAATTTAGCATGATTGTACAAGAAATTATGAATATGTGTAAATGGATTTGTATATTAATATATTTGTATACGTATTTGTAAATATGTAAATATTTTGTAAACAAGAGTTATTTCTGTATATAACTAAATGACCCTACTCTTTTGGATTGGTGCTGTGGGATTTTTTACATCCACCTGAACTACCACTAATTCAAGCAGATAAGACCTCATTTTAACATGCCATTCAAATGAGAACTCACTCAGGAATGCAGCACCCCACTTATGCTGCAGTGTCAGTAATTGATCTACCTGGTGTGGGAATAGAACCCATAGTCTTCTCTACAAAAAGTGAGTATGCTACCTGTCATACCACTGATACTGCTAAAATTATAATCATTGAATATAATCTAATAATTTCTAAAAGTACTATATGTGATATATTCTGCTATAAATAAACAAAGAAAGGGTTTATTTTTACTGAAAAATGATTATGAAATAAAACCATAAGCAAATATATACAGTGGATATACAAAGTATACATACCCCTGTTAAAATGCCAGGTTTTGTGATATAAAAAAATGAGACCACAAGAAATCATTTCAAAACTTTTCCCACCTTTAATGTGACTTATAACCTATACAATTCAATTGAAAAATCCAAAAAGCATTTTGCTCATTTTCCAACCCCCCTCACCCTAAATCATCCATACTTCTGCAGTTCCTTACTGGCAGCATCTGATATATCCCTTCACTGGGCAGGCCTCTTATTTTCTGAGAGGTCAGAATCTTGCTGCTGCTAAATTCCTAGGCTTAGGTGTGAAGACTCATATGTGGAAAGAGCAGACTGGTGCTGGAATACTCTACTGATCACCCAGAGTCCCTTACTGGGAAAGTAATGCACAATAAAGCTAGCAGGACTGACATGTTTACTCTTATATCATGCACTGGACAGTAGTCACTTCCTAGTCCACTTCTTGTTAACATATTGCAACATGTAAAGTGCCTCATCTGCCCCAGAGGTCATGCAGATAGTGATCCCTTTGTGATGAGAGAGCTGTCCACTGGTCTCGTTCATCTATCCTTTGACTGATCTTTCCAGAGCTCTGTGTCATTTCTGGAATCCAGGGTGCTGGCAGCACAAAAACTCCTAGCCTGACATTACAATCTATTGTTGAATGAGATCAAAGCTATATTGTTACTTGAATTTTGATGTCCATATTACTGTAAGCAACATGGAACAGTGTAAAGTCATGAGCATAATGTACAAAATTAGCTTCAGCAAAGTAAAACATGATACGGTGATAAATAGTGAAGATATCTGAATGAGGCACCGAGTGCTGGAGAACACGAAGAAGGTCTTCTTAAGGAATCTTTTTTTTTAATTTATCCATTGTTGACCGAGTTAGTCACACTTGACTAGCAGCATCTTTTCAGGTAGACACAAGTTGGTATTTATACTATAAGGAGAAACTTGGTCAGTGCAATATGGAACTTCCCCAAATTGTCATTATTGTGAGTGGGACCCATTTTGCAGTATCACCTCCTGTTTGCTTTTCAGAAACAGGGAGACAGGTGGCGTAAGAAGGAAATAATAGAGAGGTAAAAGAAATGGAGGGGAATGGAGGAGAAGGCAAATATTAAGACAATACATACCTCACAATTGACCAAATTTTCACAGAATGTTGAGATTTTTGCCTTATATTTTTTGTCTGTTCCTCATAAAATGTGTGTTATTTTGACAAACCAATGAGGAATGAAGTCACTAAGTAATCATAGATATGAGTTTCAGACTTATACTCTACAGAAAATACACGCTGCCACAAATCCTGCAATTCTAGCAACTTTTTACTTTTATTAGAGCAATATTTAAAATCTGTTCCCATTTTTTGGCCTTTGACTCCCCATTATTTTTGACTTTGTCCAGATTTCTTGTCCTAAGAGGTTGAGAGGTATGAGACCACAGAATGAGGAGAGGTTTCAGAGATCTCTTTTTGATGTAGATGAGTCAGGAAAAGATGTATGTATAATTATAGGATTCATATTATAGGATTGAACACTAGAAATAGCAAACACTCTATTATCGAACCCAAATGCATGAAACCACAACATTCTGAAGGAATAGATCAGCAAATTTTTATCAACCAAGATACATTTTGTGACATTACATTTGAGACTGTTTTTTTCAATGTAAAATTCTCCTGGGGAATATGAAAAAAGAAAGACTGTAATCCATGCAGTCTTTATGTGATAAACACATTTAACAAGGAAACAAAACAGATAATTCATGTGGAATTCCAAACAGAGGTGGAAGGAGAGATGCAGAAAGGACATTTGAAAACGTTATGTAAAGAAGTACTGGATACTGCAAAAGTTTTTAAAACAAGGGATTTATAGACTGGTGGCTGGGATTGTAATATTGTGTTAAAATAGAAAGAGAAAAAATATACATATACCAAGCATGATAAATGTGGAGGGGAACATGTACCTTAAAATACTGGAGACAACCCAAAAATGGAAAAGGACATTTGGTAAGTAACTGTGACAAATGAAAATGTTATGTTTGTGGGGGCATGGGACATGATGCAAGAATGTGAATTTAAATGTTATAAATGTAAGAAAATTGGACATTTATGGATGAATAGCAAAAATGAAACTAAGAGTAAGAAAAAAGAAAAAAAAGAAAAGAAAATGAACAAAGAAAAGAAATTAAATAGAAGGAAAAAAATTAGATGAGAAGCAAATAATAAAGAGGACACAGAAAAATGTTCTGAAATAAGTAATGAAGAAAACAAACTGGTAGGCATTAAAAAAGTATATTTATAAAAAGGCAAAAGACAGAACATTTAAAGGGACAAGTACACAAGAAATCAAAAAAGGAAATGGACGGAAAAGTATATATACAACTATTTGGGGTTGGTGTAAAGGTTAAGGTGTTTGTCTCACAAACACAAGGTGAGAAAGCTAGCCTAGTAATTAGCTATGAACATATGAAACCATGAATCTAAGGAAAGGGAAAATGAAAATTTTAGAGTGCTTTCTGTAAATGTGAATAGTATTAAGAATACAGTAAGAATAAAAGTGATTTTGGAGTGGTGTAATGCATGTGACATAGATGTAATTATATTAAAAAACACAAGATTTTTAACAAATAAATACTCAAAAGGAGAACCTATGGGGAGGAAAGATAATCTGAAATTTGGGAAATGAGAGATATTCTAGAATAGCTGCATTTTGTAGAAATAAAGTAAAGATATTAGATGTAACTATAGCAAAAATGGGCAAGATTAACCATTGTAGATTTAAAATGGAAATAACAAGTATATAAAATTATAACATTATATGTTTGTACTACTTGTAGAGAATGGGAAAGCGTATTTTATCAGATTTTTAGACTATGTAGTTATAAATATGAATATTATAATTACAGGAGACTTTAATTCTGATTTAAGAGGCATGCATAAAAGGAAATTAAATTATGTAAGAAAAAATGTTAGAAGTTATAAGATGTGGTAAATTAAAACTTTGGGACAAAAATTCATAGATTTACAAAAGGGGTATGTATAGAACCGAAATAGATTATTTTATATTATCAGAAGGTTTAGTTACAGGAGGAAGGGAGGTAGTTCAAACAGGATTTTATGATCATCTTTCAATATGGCTAAAGTTAAAGGAAAACAAGGAATATATAAAATAGGCAAAGGAATAAAAATGATAAATGAGAAAGTATGGAATGATGAAAGAAAGAGATTAGGAATACAGTCATGGAAAAATCATATTACTATGAGAACATTTTATAAAAATTGGTCTGAATGGTAGGTGATATTTAAGAAAAAATATAAAAAAAATGTTTTTCTACAGTGGCAATATGATGTGAGAAAAGTAGAGAAAGAAAAATATAAAAGAGCATATAACAATGCTTAGAACATAATAAAAGGAAGTACTTTGACAAAGAAAAAGCATTATATGAAAGAAATAAAAAATACAAGAATTGTTATATAAGCAAATAGATGTTTCACAAGGAAAAAGAGAAGTTTCAAGCTACCTACGCATATTATTAAAGGAAGATAGTAATGTAATGAGAAAAATAAAAAAAATGCAAAAGGAGAAATAAAATGAACTCAGGAGAAAGATTATGAACGGTGCAGTACAACGTGTACAAGAAATGTTTAAAGAAAAAAGAAGGCGTGAAAAAAACATGGAAAGTAAAAAAGTTAGCAGAAAAAGAGAATAAACAGTTGGAAAAGGAGATTTCTTTAAATGAGCTAGAGAAAGTATTAAGGCAAGTAAATATAGATTTGGCA